>NW_027207554.1:0-241000 GCF_963455315.2 Globicephala melas | reverse complement strand
GTACGCTCCCCCTAAAGCGTTGTCGTACCCTCACCTGGACCCTAAACCGTCCCCGTCCCCTAACCCTAACCCTAGCCCGAACCCTAACCCTAACCCTTCCCCGAAGCCTGACCCTCACCCGTCCCCTAATCGTAACCCGTACGCTGACACTAACCCGCGCCCTCCCACGTACGCTCCCCCTAAAGCGTTGTCGTACCCTCACCTGGACCCTAAACCGTCCCCGTCCCCTAACCCTAACCCTAGCCCGAACCCTAACCCTAACCCTTCCCCGAAGCCTGACACTCACCCGTCCCCTAATCCTAACCCGTACGCTGACACTAACCCGCGCCCTCACACGTACGCTCCCCCTAAAGCGTTGTCGTACCCTCACCTGGACCCTAAACCGTCCCCGTCCCCTAACCCTAACCCTAGCCCGAAGCCTAACCCTAACCCTTCCCCGAAGCCTGACCCTCACCCGTCCCCTAATCCTAACCCGTACGCTGACACTAACCCGCGCCCTCACACGTACGCTCCCCCTAAAGCATTGTCGTACCCTCACCTGGACCCTAAACCGTCCCAGTCCCCTAACCCTAACCCTAGCCCGAACCCTAACCCTAACCCTTCCCCGAAGCCTGACCCTCACCCGTCCCCTAATCCTAACCCGTACGCTGACACTAACCCGCGCCCTCACACGTACGCTCCCCCTAAAGCGTTGTCGTACCCTCACCTGGACCCTAAACCGTCCCCGTCCCCTAACCCTAACCTTAGCCCGAACCCTAACCCTAACCCTTCCCCGAAGCCTGACCCTCACCCGTCCCCTAATCCTAACCCGTACGCTGACACTAACCCGCGCCCTCAAACGTACGCTCCCCCTAAAGCGTTGTCGTACCCTCACCTGGACCCTAAACCGTCCCCGTCCCCTAACCCTAACCCTAGCCCGAACCCTAACCCTAACCCTTCCCCGAAGCCTGACCCTCACCCGTCCCGTAATCCTAACCCGTACGCTGACACTAACCCGCGCCCTCACACGTACGCTCCCCCTAAAGCGTTGTCGTACCCTCACCTGGACCCTAAACCTTCCCCGTCCCCTAACCCTAACCCTAGCCCGAACCCTAACCCTAACCCTTCCCCGAAGCCTGACCCTCACCCGTCCCCTAATCCTAACGCGTATGCTGACACTAACCCGTGCCCTCACACGTACGCTCCCCCTAAAGCGTTGTCGTACCCTCACCTGGACCCTAAACCATCCCCGCCCCTAACACTAACCCTAGCCCGAACCCTAACCCTAACCCTTCCCCGAAGCCTGACCCTCACCCGTCCCGTAATCCTAACCCGTACGCTGACACTAACCCGCGCCCTCACACGTACGCTCCCCCTAAAGCGTTGTCGTACCCTCACCTGGACCCTAAACCATCCCCATCCCATAACCCTAACCCTAGCCCGAACCCTAACCCTAACCCTTCTCCGAAGCCTGACCCTCACCCGTCCCCTAATCCTAACCCGTACGCTGACACTAACCCACGCCCTCACACGTACGCTCCCCCTAAAGCGTTGTCGTACCCTCACCTGGACCCTAAACCGTCCCCGTCCCCTAACCCTAACCCTAGCCCGAACCCTAACCCTAACCCTTCCCGGAAGCCTGACCCTCACCCGTCCCCTAATCCTAACCCGTACGCTGACACTAACCCGCGCCCTCACACGTACGCTCCCCCTAAAGCGTTGTCGTACCCTCACCTGGACCCTAAAGCGTCCCCGTCCCCTAACCCGAACCCTAGCCCGAACCCTAACCCTAACCCTTCCCCGAAGCCTGACCCTCACCCGTCCCCTAATCCTAACCCGTACGCTGACACTAACCCGCGCCCTCACACTTACGCTCCCCCTAAAGCGTTGTCGTACCCTCACCTGGACCCTAAACCGTCCCCGTCCCCTAACCCTAACCCTAGCCCGAACCCTAACCCTAACCCTTCCCCGAAGCCTGACCCTCACCCGTCCCCTATTCCTAACCCGTACGCTGACACTAACCCACGCCCTCACACGTACGCTCCCCCTAAAGCGTTGTCGTACCCTCACCTGGACCCTAAACCGTCCCCATCCCCTAACCCTAACCCTAGCCCGAACCCTAACCCTAACCCTTCCCCGAAGCCTGACCCTCACCCGTCCCCTAATCCTAACCCGTACGCTGACACTAACCCGCACCCTCACACGTACGCTCCCCCTAAAGCGTTGTCGTACCCTCACCTGGACCCTAAACCGTCCCCGTCCCCTAAACCTAACCCTAGCCCGAACCCTAACCCTAACCCTTCCCCGAAGCCTGACCCTCACCCGTCCCCTAATCCTAACCCGTACGCTGACACTAACCCGCGCCCTCCCACGTACGCTCCCCCTAAAGTGTTGTCGTACCCTCACCTGGACCCTAAACCGTCCCCGTCCCCTAACCCTAACCCTAGCCCGAACCCTAACCCTAACCCTTCCCCGAAGCCTGACCCTCACCTGTCCCCTAATCCTAAACCGTACGCTGACACTAACCCGCGCCCTCACACGTACGCTCCCCCTAAAGCGTTGTCGTACCCTCACCTGGACCCTAAACCGTCCCCGTCCCCTAACCCTAACCCTAGCCCGAACCCTAACCCTAACCCTTCCCCGAAGCCTGACCCTCACACGTCCCCTAATCCTAACCCGTACGCTGACACTAACCCGCGCCCTCACACGTACGCTCCCCCTAAAGCGTTGTCGTACCCTCACCTGGACCCTAAACCGTCCCCGTCCCCTAACCCTAACCCTAGCCCGAACACTAACCCTAACACTTCCCCGAAGCCTGACCCTCACCCGTCCCCTAATCCTAACCCGTACGCTGACACTAACCCGCGCCCTCACACGTACGCTCCCCCTAAAGCGTTGTCGTACCCTCACCTGGACCCTAAACCGTCCCCGTCCCCTAACCCTAACCTTAGCCCGAACCCTAACCCTAACCCTTCCCCGAAGCCTGACCCTCACCCGTCCCCTAATCCTAACCCGTACGCTGACACTAACCCGCGCCCTCAAACGTACGCTCCCCCTAAAGCGTTGTCGTACCCTCACCTGGACCCTAAACCGTCCCCGTCCCCTAACCCTAACCCTAGCCCGAACCCTAACCCTAACCCTTCCCCGAAGCCTGACCCTCACCCGTCCCGTAATCCTAACCCGTACGCTGACACTAACCCGCGCCCTCACAAGTACGCTCCCCCTAAAGCATTGTCGTACCCTCACCTGGACCCTAAACCGTCCCCGTCCCCTAACCCTAACCCTAGCCCGAACCCTAATCCTAACCCTTCCCCGAAGCCTGACCCTCACCCGTCCCCTAATCGTAACCCGTACGCTGACACTAACCCGCGCCCTCACACGTACGCTCCCCCTAAAGCGTTGTCGTACCCTCACCTGGACCCTAAACCTTCCCCGTCCCCTAACCCTAACCCTAGCCCGAACCCTAACCCTAACCCTTCCCCGAAGCCTGACCCTCACCCGTCCCCAAATCCTAACCTGTACGCTGACACTAACCCGCGCCCTCACACGTACGCTCCCCCTAAAGTGTTGTCGCACCCTCACCTGGACCCTAAACCGTCCCCGTCCCCTAACCCTAACCCTAGTCCGAACCCTAACCCTAAACCTTCCCCGAAGCCTGACCCTCACCCGTCCCCTAATCCTAACCCGTACGCTGACACTAACCCGCGCCCTCACACGTACGCTCCCCCTAAAGCGTTGTCGTACCCTCACCTGGACCCTAAACCGTCCCCGTCCCCTAACCCTAACCCTAGCCCGAACCCTAACCCTAACCCTTCCCCGAAGCCTGACCCTCACCCGTCCCCTAATCCTAACCCGTACGCTGACACTAACCCACGCCCTCACACGTACGCTCCCCCTAAAGCGTTGTCGTACCCTCACCTGGACCCTAAACCGTCCCCGTCCCCTAACCCTAACCCTAGCCCGAACCCTAATCCTAACCCTTCCCCAAAACCTGACCCTCACCCGTCCCCTAATCCTAACCCGTAACCTGACACTAACCCGCGTCCTCACACGTACCGTCCCCCTAAAGCGTTGTCGTACCCTCACCTGGACCCTAAACCGTCCCCGTCCCCTAACCCTAACCCTAGCCCGAACCCTAACCCTAACCCTTCCCCGAAGCCTGACCCTCACCCGTCCCCTAATCCTAACCCGTACACTGACACTAACCCGCGCCCTCCGACATACGCTCCCACTAAAGCGTTGTCGTACCCTCACCTGGACCCTAAACCGACCCTGTCCCCTAACCCTAACCTTAGCCCGAACCCTAACCCTAACCCTTCCCCGAAACCTGACCCTCACCCGTCCCCTAATCCTAACCCGTACACTGACACTAACCCGCGCCCTCCGACGTACGCTCCCACTAAAGCGTTGTCGTGCCCTCACCTGGACCCTAAACCGTCCCCGTCCCCTAACCCTAACCCTAGCCCGAACCCTAACCCTAACCCTTCTCAGAAGCCTGACCCTCACCCGTCCCCTAATCCTAACCGGTACGCTGACACTAACCCGCGCCCTCACCCGTACGCTCCCCCTAAAGCGTTGTCGTACCCTCACCTGGACCCTAAACCGTCCCCGTCCCCTAACCCTAACCCTAGCCCGAACCCTAACACTAACCCTTCTCAGAAGCCTGACCCTCACCCGTCCCCTAATCCTAACCCGTACGCTGACACTAACCCGCGCCCTCACACGTACGCTCCCCCTAAAGCGTTGTCGTACCCTCACCTGGACCCTAAACCGTCCCCGTCCCCTAACCCTAACCCTAGCCCGAACCATAACCTTAACCCTTCCCCGAAGCCTGACCAACACCCGTCCCCTAATCCTAACGCGTACGCTGACACTAACCCGTGCCCTCACACGTACGCTCCCCCTAAAGCGTTGTCGTACCCTCACCTGGACCCTAAATCGTCCCCGTCCCCTAACCCTAACCCTAGCCCGAACCCTAACCCTAACCCTTCCCCGAAGCCTGACCCTCACCCGTCCCCTAATCCTAACCCGTACGCTGACACTAACCCGCGCCCTCACACGTACGCTCCCCCTAAAGCGTTGTCGTACCCTCACCTGGACCCTAAACCGTCCCCGTCCCCTAACCCTAACCCTAGCCCGAACCCTAACCCTAACCCTTCCCCGAAGCCTGACCCTCACCCGTCCCCTAATCCTAACCCGTACGCTGACACTAACCCTTGCCCTCACACGTACGCTCCCCCTAAAGCGTTGTCGTACCCTCACCTGGACCCTAAACCGTCCCCGTCCCCTAACCCTAACCCTAGCCCGAACCCTAACCCTAACCCTTCCCCGAAGCCTGACCCTCACCCGTCCCCTAATCCTAACCCGTACGCTGACACTAACCCGCGCCCTCACACGTACGCTCCCCCTAAAGCGTTGTCGTACCCTCACCTGGACCCTAAACCGTCCCCGTCCCCTAACCCTAACCCTAGCCCGAACCCTAACCCTAACCCTTCCCCGAAGCCTGACCCTCACACGTCCCCTAATCCTAACCCGTACGCTGACACTAACCCGCGCCCTCACACGTACGCTCCCCCTAAAGCGTTGTCGTACCCTCACCTGGACCCTAAACCGTCCCCTTCCCCTAACCCTAACCCTAGCCCGAACCCTAACCCTAACCCTTCCCCGAAGCCTGACCCTCACCCGTCCCCTAATCCTAACCCGTACGCTGACACTAACCCGCGCCCTCACACGTACGCTCCCCCTAAAGCGTTGTCGTACCCTCACCTGGACCCTAAACCGTCCCCGTCCCCTAACCCTAACCTTAGCCCGAACCCTAACCCTAACCCTTCCCCGAAGCCTGACCCTCACCCGTCCCCTAATCCTAACCCGTACGCTGACACTAACCCGCGCCCTCACACGTACGCTCCCCCTAAAGCGTTGTCATACACTCACCTGGACCCTAAACCGTCCCCGTCCCCTAACCCTAGCCCGAACCCTAACCCTAACCCTACCCCAAAACCTGACCCTCACCCGTCCCCTAATCCTAACCCGTAACCTGACACTAACCCACGCCCTCACACGTACGCTCCCCCTAAAGCGTTGTCGTACCCTCACCTGGACCCTAAACCGTCCCCGTCCCCTAACCCTAACCCTAGCCCGAACCCTAACCCTAACTCTTCCCCGAAGCCTGACCCTCACCCGTCCCCTAATCCTAACCCGTACGCTGACACTAACCCGCGCCCTCACACGTACGCTCCCCCTAAAGCATTTTCGAACCCTCACCTGGACCCTAAACCTTCCCCGTCCCCTAACCCTAACCCTAGCCCGAACCCTAACCCTAACCCTTCTCCGAAGCCTGACCCTCACCCGTCCCCTAATCCTAACCCGTACGCTGACACTAACCCACGCCCTCACACGTACACTCCCCCTAAACCGTTGTCGTACCCTCACCTGGACCCTAAACCGTCCCCGTCCCCTAACCCTAACCCTACCCCGAACCCTAACCCTAACCCTTCCCCGAAGCCTGACCCTCACCCGTCCCCTAATCCTAACCTGTACGCTGACACTAACCCGCGCCCTCACACGTACGCTCCCCCTAAAGCGTTGTCGCACCCTCACCTGGACCCTAAACCGTCCCCGTCCCCTAACCCTAACCCTAGTCCGAACCCTAACCCTAACCCTTCCCCGAAGCCTGACCCTCACCCGTCCCCTAATCCTAACCCGTACGCTGACACTAACCCGCGCCCTCACACGTACGCTCCCCCTAAAGCGTTGTCGTACCCTCACCTGGACCCTAAACCGTCCCCGTCCCCTAACCCTAACCCTAGCCCGAACCCTAACCCTAACCCTTCCCCGAAGCCTGACCCTCACCCGTCCCCTAATCCTAACCCGTACGCTGACACTAACCCACGCCCTCACACGTACGCTCCCCCTAAAGCGTTGTCGTACCCTCACCTGGACCCTAAACCGTCCCCGTCCCCTAACCCTAACAGTAGCCCGAAACCTAAACCTAACCCTTCCCCGAAGCCTGACCCTCACCCGTCCCCTAATCCTAACCCGTACGCTGACACTAACCCACGCCCTCACACGTACGCTCCCCCTAAAGCGTTGTCGTACCCTCACCTGGACCCTAAACAATCCCCATCCCCTAACCCTAACCCTAGCCCGAACCCTAACCCTAACCCTTCTCCGAAGCCTGACCCTCACCCGTCCCCTAATCCTAACCCGTACGCTGACACTAACCCACGCCCTCAAACGTACGCTCCCCCTAAAGCGTTGTCGTACCCTCACCTGGACCCTAAACCGTCCCCGTCCCCTAACCCTAACCCTAGCCCGAACCCTAACCCTAACCCTTCTCAGAAGCCTGACCCTCACCCGTCCCCTAATCCTAACCCGTACGCTGACACTAACCCGCGCCCTCACACGTACGCTCCCCCTGAAGCGTTGTCGTACCCTCACCTGGACCCTAAACCGTCCCCGTCCCCTAACCCTAACCCTAGCCCGAACCCTAACCCTAACCCTTCCCCGAAGCCTGACCCTCACCCGTCCCGTAATCCTAACGCGTATGCTGACACTAACCCGTGCCCTCACACGTACGCTCCCCCTAAAGCGTTGTCGTACCCTCACCTGGACCCTAAACCATCCCCGCCCCTAACACTAACCCTAGCCCAAACCCTAACCCTAACCCTTCCCCGAAGCCTGACCCTCACCCGTCCCCTAATCCTAACCCGTACGCTGACACTAACCCGCGCCCTCACACGTACGCTCCCCCTAAATCGTTGTCGTACCCTCACCTGGACCCTAAACCATCCCCATCCCATAACCCTAACCCTAGCCCGAACCCTAACCCTAACCCTTCTCCGAAGCCTGACCCTCACCCGTCCCCTAATCCTAACCCGTACGCTGACACTAACCCACGCCCTCACACGTACGCTCCCCCTAAAGCGTTGTCGTACCCTCACCTGGACCCTAAACCGTCCCCGTCCCCTAACCCTAACCCTAGTCCGAACCCTAACCCTAACCCTTCCCCGAAGCCTGACCCTCACCCGTCCCCTAATCCTAACCCGTACGCTGACACTAACCCGCGCCCTCACACGTACGCTCCCCCTAAAGCGTTGTCGTACCCTCACCTGGACCCTAAACCTTCCCCGTCCCCTAACCCTAACCCTAGCCCGAACCCTAACCCTAACCCTTCCCCGAAGCCTGACCCTCAGCCGTCCCCTAATCCTAACCCGTACGCTGATACTAACCCGCGCCCTCACACGTACGCTCCCCCTAAAGCGTTGTCATACACTCACCTGGACCCTAAACCGTCCCCGTCCCCTAACTCTAACCCTAGCCCGAACCCTAACCCTAACCCTTCCCCAAAACCTGACCCTCACCCGTCCCCTAATCCTAACCCATAACCTGACACTAACCCGCGTCCTCACACGTACCGTCCCCCTAAAGCGTTGTCGTACCCTCACCTGGACCCTAAACCGTCCCCGTCCCCTAACCCTAACCCTAGCCCGAACCCTAACCCTAACCCTTCCCCGAAGCCTGACCCTCACCCGTCCCCTAATCCTAACCCGTACACTGACACTAACCCGCGCCCTCCGACATACGCTCCCACTAAAGCGTTGTCGTACCCTCACCTGGACCCTAAACCGACCCTGTCCCCTAACCCTAACCTTAGCCCGAACCCTAACCCTAACCCTTCCCCGAAACCTGACCCTCACCCGTCCCCTAATCCTAACCCGTACACTGACACTAACCCACGCCCTCCGACGTACGCTCCCACTAAAGCGTTGTCGTGCCCTCACCTGGACCCTAAACCGTCCCCGTCCCCTAACCCTAACCCTAGCCCGAACCCTAACCCTAACCCTTCTCAGAAGCCTGACCCTCACCCGTCCCCTAATCCTAACCGGTACGCTGACACTAACCCGTGCCCTCACCCGTACGCTCCCCCTAAAGCGTTGTCGTACCCTCACCTGGACCCTAAACCGTCCCCGTCCCCTAACCCTAACCCTAGCCCGAACCCTAACCCTAACCCTTCTCAGAAGCCTGACCCTCACCCGTCCCCTAATCCTAACCCGTACGCTGACACTAACCCGCGCCCTCACACGTACGCTCCCCCTAAAGTGTTGTCGTACCCTCACCTGGACCCTAAACCGTCCCCGTCCCCTAACCCTAACCCTAGCCCGAACCATAACCCTAACCGTTCCCCGAAGCCTGACCAACACCCGTCCCCTAATCCTAACGCGTACGCTGACACTAACCCGTGCGCTCACACGTACGCTCCCCCTAAAGCGTTGTCGTACCCTCACCTGGACCCTAAACCGTCCCCGTCCCCTAACCCTAACCCTAGCCCGAACCCTAACCCTAACCCTTCCCCGAAGCCTGACCCTCACCCGTCCCCTAATCCTAACCCGTACGCTGACACTAACCCGCGCCCTCACACGTACGCTCCCCCTAAAGCGTTGTCGTACCCTCACCTGGACCCTAAACCGTCCCCGTCCCCTAACCCGAACCCTAGCCCGAACCCTAACCCTAACCCTTCCCCGAAGCCTGACCCTCACCCGTCCCCTAATCCTAACCCGTACGCTGACACTAACCCGCGCCCTCACACTTACGCTCCCCCTAAAGCGTTGTCGTACCCTCACCTGGACCCTAAACCGTCCCCGTCCCCTAACCCTAACCCTAGCCCGAACCCTAACCCTAACCCTTCCCCGAAGCCTGACCCTCACCCGTCCCCTATTCCTAACCCGTACGCTGACACTAACCCACGCCCTCACACGTACGCTCCCCCTAAAGCGTTGTCGTACCCTCACCTGGACCCTAAACCGTCCCCATCCCCTAACCCTAACCCTAGCCCGAACCCTAACCCTAACCCTTCCCCGAAGCCTGACCCTCACCCGTCCCCTAATCCTAACCCGTACGCTGACACTAACCCGCACCCTCACACGTACGCTCCCCCTAAAGCGTTGTCGTACCCTCACCTGGACCCTAAACCGTCCCCGTCCCCTAACCCTAACCCTAGCCCGAACCCTAACCCTAACCCTTCCCCGAAGCCTGACCCTCACCCGTCCCCTAATCCTAACCCGTACGCTGACACTAACCCGCGCCCTCCCACGTACGCTCCCCCTAAAGCGTTGTCGTACCCTCACCTGGACCCTAAACCGTCCCCGTCCCCTAACCCTAACCCTAGCCCGAACCCTAACCCTAACCCTTCCCCGAAGCCTGACCCTCACCCGTCCCCTAATCCTAACCCGTACGCTGACACTAACCCGTGCCCTCACACGTACGCTCCCCCTAAAGCGTTGTCGTACCCTCACCTGGACCCTAAACCGTCCCCGTCCCCTAACCCTAACCCTAGCCCGAACCCTAACCCTAACACTTCCCCGAAGCCTGACCCTCACACGTCCCCTAATCCTAACCCGTACGCTGACACTAACCCGCGCCCTCACACGTACGCTCCCCCTAAAGCGTTGTCGTACCCTCACCTGGACCCTAAACCGTCCCCGTCCCCTAACCCTAACCCTAGCCCGAACCCTAACCCTAACCCTTCCCCAAAACCTGACCCTCACCCGTCCCCTAATCCTAACCCGTAACCTGACACTAACCCGCGTCCTCACACGTACCGTCCCCCTAAAGCGTTGTCGTACCCTCACCTGGACCCTAAACCGTCCCCGTCCCCTAACCCTAACCCTAGCCCGAACCCTAACCCTAACCCTTCCCCGAAGCCTGACCCTCACCCGTCCCCTAATCCTAACCCGTACACTGACACTAACCCGCGCCCTCCGACATACGCTCCCACTAAAGCGTTGTCGTACCCTCACCTGGACCCTAAACCGACCCTGTCCCCTAACCCTAACCTTAGCCCGAACCCTAACCCTAACCCTTCCCCGAAACCTGACCCTCACCCGTCCCCTAATCCTAACCCGTACACTGACACTAACCCACGCCCTCCGACGTACGCTCCCACTAAAGCGTTGTCGTGCCCTCACCTGGACCCTAAACCGTCCCCGTCCCCTAACCCTAACCCTAGCCCGAACCCTAACCCTAAACCTTCTCAGAAGCCTGACCCTCACCCGTCCCCTAATCCTAACCGTTACGCTGACACTAACCCGTGCCCTCACCCGTACGCTCCCCCTAAAGCGTTGTCGTACCCTCACCTGGACCCTAAACCGTCCCCGTCCCCTAACCCTAACCCTAGCCCGAACCCTAACCCTAACCCTTCTCAGAAGCCTGACCCTCACCCGTCCCCTAATCCTAACCCGTACGCTGACACTAACCCGCGCCCTCACACGTACGCTCCCCCTAAAGTGTTGTCGTACCCTCACCTGGACCCTAAACCGTCCCCGTCCCCTAACCCTAACCCTAGCCCGAACCATAACCCTAACCCTTCCCCGAAGCCTGACCAACACCCGTCCCCTAATCCTAACGCGTACGCTGACACTAACCCGTGCGCTCACACGTACGCTCCCCCTAAAGCGTTGTCGTACCCTCACCTGGACCCTAAACCGTCCCCGTCCCCTAACCCTAACCCTAGCCCGAACCCTAACCCTAACCCTTCCCCGAAGCCTGACCCTCACCCGTCCCCTAATCCTAACCCGTACGCTGACACTAACCCGCGCCCTCACACGTACGCTCCCCCTAAAGCGTTGTCGTACCCTCACCTGGACCCTAAACCGTCCCCGTCCCCTAACCCGAACCCTAGCCCGAACCCTAACCCTAACCCTTCCCCGAAGCCTGACCCTCACCCGTCCCCTAATCCTAACCCGTACGCTGACACTAACCCGCGCCCTCACACTTACGCTCCCCCTAAAGCGTTGTCGTACCCTCACCTGGACCCTAAACCGTCCCCGTCCCCTAACCCTAACCCTAGCCCGAACCCTAACCCTAACCCTTCCCCGAAGCCTGACCCTCACCCGTCCCCTATTCCTAACCCGTACGCTGACACTAACCCACGCCCTCACACGTACGCTCCCCCTAAAGCGTTGTCGTACCCTCACCTGGACCCTAAACCGTCCCCATCCCCTAACCCTAACCCTAGCCCGAACCCTAACCCTAACCCTTCCCCGAAGCCTGACCCTCACCCGTCCCCTAATCCTAACCCGTACGCTGACACTAACCCGCACCCTCACACGTACGCTCCCCCTAAAGCGTTGTCGTACCCTCACCTGGACCCTAAACCGTCCCCGTCCCCTAACCCTAACCCTAGCCCGAACCCTAACCCTAACCCTTCCCCGAAGCCTGACCCTCACCCGTCCCCTAATCCTAACCCGTACGCTGACACTAACCCGTGCCCTCCCACGTACGCTCCCCCTAAAGCGTTGTCGTACCCTCACCTGGACCCTAAACCGTCCCCGTCCCCTAACCCTAACCCTAGCCCGAACCCTAACCCTAACCCTTCCCCGAAGCCTGACCCTCACCCGTCCCCTAATCCTAACCCGTACGCTGACACTAACCCGCGCCCTCACACGTACGCTCCCCCTAAAGCGTTGTCGTACCCTCACCTGGACCCTAAACCGTCCCCGTCCCCTAACCCTAACCCTAGCCCGAACCCTAACCCTAACACTTCCCCGAAGCCTGACCCTCACACGTCCCCTAATCCTAACCCGTACGCTGACACTAACCCGCGCCCTCACACGTACGCTCCCCCTAAAGCGTTGTCGTACCCTCACCTGGACCCTAAACCGTCCCCGTCCCCTAACCCTAACCCTAGCCCGAACCCTAACCCTAACCCTTCCCCGAAGCCTGACCCTCACCCGTCCCCTAATCCTAACCCGTACGCTGACACTAACCCGCGCCCTCACACGTACGCTCCCCCTAAAGCGTTGTCGTACCCTCACCTGGACCCTAAACCGTCCCCGTCCCCTAACCCTAACCTTAGCCCGAACCCTAACCCTAACCCTTCCCCGAAGCCTGACCCTCACCCGTCCCCTAATCCTAACCCGTACGCTGACACTAACCCGCGCCCTCAAACGTACGCTCCCCCTAAAGCGTTGTCGTACCCTCACCTGGACCCTAAACCGTCCCCGTCCCCTAACCCTAACCCTAGCCCGAACCCTAACCCTAACACTTCCCCGAAGCCTGACCCTCACCCGTCCCGTAATCCTAACCCGTACGCTGACACTAACCCGCGCCCTCACAAGTACGCTCCCCCTAAAGCATTGTCGTACCCTCACCTGGACCCTAAACCGTCCCCGTCCCCTAACCCTAACCCTAGCCCGAACCCTAATCCTAACCCTTCCCCGAAGCCTGACCCTCACCCGTCCCCTAATCGTAACCCGTACGCTGACACTAACCCGCGCCCTCACACGTACGCTCCCCCTAAAGCGTTGTCGTACCCTCACCTGGACCCTAAACCTTCCCCGTCCCCTAACCCTAACCCTAGCCCGAACCCTAACCCTAACCCTTCCCCGAAGCCTGACCCTCACCCGTCCCCTAATCCTAACGCGTATGCTGACACTAACCCGTGCCCTCACACGTACGCTCCCCCTAAAGCGTTGTCGTACCCTCACCTGGACCCTAAACCATCCCCGCCCCTAACACTAACCCTAGCCCGAACCCTAACCCTAACCCTTCCCCGAAGCCTGACCCTCACCCGTCCCCTAATCCTAACCCGTACGCTGA
This sequence comes from Globicephala melas, assembly GCF_963455315.2. Taxonomy (NCBI): domain Eukaryota; kingdom Metazoa; phylum Chordata; class Mammalia; order Artiodactyla; family Delphinidae; genus Globicephala; species Globicephala melas. The sequence continues at coordinate 227,422 of NW_027207554.1, read as the reverse complement.
CACTAACCCGCGCCCTCACACGTACGCTCCCCCTAAAGCGTTGTCGTACCCTCACCTGGACCCTAAACCATCCCCATCCCATAACCCTAACCCTAGCCCGAACCCTAACCCTAACCCTTCTCCGAAGCCTGACCCTCACCCGTCCCCTAATCCTAACCCGTACGCTGACACTAACCCACGCCCTCACACGTACGCTCCCCCTAAAGCGTTGTCGTACCCTCACCTGGACCCTAAACCGTCCCCGTCCCCTAACCCTAACCCTAGCCCGAACCCTAACCCTAACCCTTCCCCGAAGCCTGACCCTCACCCGTCCCCTAATCCTAACCCGTACGCTGACACTAACCCGCGCCCTCACACGTACGCTCCCCCTAAAGCGTTGTCGTACCCTCACCTGGACCCTAAACCGTCCCCGTCCCCTAACCCTAACCCTAGCACGAACCCTAACCCTAACCCTTCCCCGAAGCCTGACCCTCACACGTCCCCTAATCCTAACCCGTACGCTGACACTAACCCGCGCCCTCACACGTACGCTCCCCCTAAAGCGTTGTCGTACCCTCACCTGGACCCTAAACCGTCCCCGTCCCCTAACCCTAACCCTAGCCCGAACCCTAACCCTAACCCTTCCCCGAAGCCTGACCCTCACCCGTCCCCTAATCCTAACCCGTACGCTGACACTAACCCGCGCCCTCACACGTACGCTCCCCCTAAAGCGTTGTCGTACCCTCACCTGGACCCTAAACCGTCCCCGTCCCCTAACCCTAACCTTAGCCCGAACCCTAACCCTAACCCTTCCCCGAAGCCTGACCCTCACCCGTCCCCTAATCCTAACCCGTACGCTGACACTAACCCGCGCCCTCAAACGTACGCTCCCCCTAAAGCGTTGTCGTACCCTCACCTGGACCCTAAACCGTCCCCGTCCCCTAACCCTAACCCTAGTCCGAACCCTAACCCTAACCCTTCCCCGAAGCCTGACCCTCACCCGTCCCGTAATCCTAACCCGTACGCTGACACTAACCCGCGCCCTCACAAGTACGCTCCCCCTAAAGCATTGTCGTACCCTCACCTGGACCCTAAACCGTCCCCGTCCCCTAACCCTAACCCTAGCCCGAACCCTAATCCTAACCCTTCCCCGAAGCCTGACCCTCACCCGTCCCCTAATCGTAACCCGTACGCTGACACTAACCCGCGCCCTCACACGTACGCTCCCCCTAAAGCGTTGTCGTACCCTCACCTGGACCCTAAACCTTCCCCGTCCCCTAACCCTAACCCTAGCCCGAACCCTAACCCTAACCCTTCCCCGAAGCCTGACCCTCACCCGTCCCCTAATCCTAACGCGTATGCTGACACTAACCCGTGCCCTCACACGTACGCTCCCCCTAAAGCGTTGTCGTACCCTCACCTGGACCCTAAACCATCCCCGCCCCTAACACTAACCCTAGCCCGAACCCTAACCCTAACCCTTCCCCGAAGCCTGACCCTCACCCGTCCCCTAATCCTAACCCGTACGCTGACACTAACCCGCGCCCTCACACGTACGCTCCCCCTAAAGCGTTGTCGTACCCTCACCTGGACCCTAAACCATCCCCATCCCATAACCCTAAACCTAGCCCGAACCCTAACCCTAACCCTTCTCCGAAGCCTGACCCTCACCCGTCCCCTAATCCTAACCCGTACGCTGACACTAAACCACGCCCTCACACGTACGCTCCCCCTAAAGCGTTGTCGTACCCTCACCTGGACCCTAAACCGTCCCCGTCCCCTAACCCTAACCCTAGCCCGAACCCTAACCCTAACCCTTCCCCGAAGCCTGACCCTCACCTGTCCCCTAATCCTAACCCGTACGCTGACACTAACCCGCGCCCTCACACGTACGCTCCCCCTAAAGCGTTGTCGTACCCTCACCTGGACCCTAAACCGTCCCCGTCCCCTAACCCTAACCCTAGTCCGAACCCTAACCCTAACCCTTCCCCGAAGCCTGACCCTCACCCGTCCCCTAATCCTAACCCGTACGCTGACACTAACCCGCGCCCTCACACGTACGCTCCCCCTAAAGCGTTGTCGTACCCTCACCTGGACCCTAAACCTTCCCCGTCCCCTAACCCTATCCCTAGCCCGAACCCTAACCCTAACCCTTCCCCGAAGCCTGACCCTCAGCCGTCCCCTAATCCTAACCCGTACGCTGATACTAACCCGCGCCCTCACACGTACGCTCCCCCTAAAGCGTTGTCATACACTCACCTGGACCCTAAACCGTCCCCGTCCCCTAACCCTAACCCTAGCCCGAACCCTAACCCTAACCCTTCCCCAAAACCTGACCCTCACCCGTCCCCTAATCCTAACCCGTAACCTGACACTAACCCGCGTCCTCACACGTACCGTCCCCCTAAAGCGTTGTCGTACCCTCACCTGGACCCTAAACCGTCCCCGTCCCCTAACCCTAACCCTAGCCCGAACCCTAACCCTAACCCTTCCCCGAAGCCTGACCCTCACCCGTCCCCTAATCCTAACCCGTACACTGACACTAACCCGCGCCCTCCGACATACGCTCCCACTAAAGCGTTGTCGTACCCTCACCTGGACCCTAAACCGACCCTGTCCCCTAACCCTAACCTTAGCCCGAACCCTAACCCTAACCCTTCCCCGAAACCTGACCCTCACCCGTCCCCTAATCCTAACCCGTACACTGACACTAACCCGCGCCCTCCGACGTACGCTCCCACTAAAGTGTTGTCGTGCCCTCACCTGGACCCTAAACCGTCCCCGTCCCCTAACCCTAACCCTAGCCCGAACCCTAACCCTAACCCTTCTCAGAAGCCTGACCCTCACCCGTCCCCTAATCCTAACCGGTACGCTGACACTAACCCGCGCCCTCACCCGTACGCTCCCCCTAAAGCGTTGTCGTACCCTCACCTGGACCCTAAACCGTCCCCGTCCCCTAACCCTAACCCTAGCCCGAACCCTAACACTAACCCTTCTCAGAAGCCTGACCCTCACCCGTCCCCTAATCCTAACCCGTACGCTGACACTAACCCGCGCCCTCACACGTACGCTCCCCCTAAAGCGTTGTCGTACCCTCACCTGGACCCTAAACCGTCCCCGTCCCCTAACCCTAACCCTAGCCCGAACCATAACCCTAACCCTTCCCCGAAGCCTGACCAACACCCGTCCCCTAATCCTAACGCGTACGCTGACACTAACCCGTGCCCTCACACGTACGCTCCCCCTAAAGCGTTGTCGTACCCTCACCTGGACCCTAAATCGTCCCCGTCCCCTAACCCTAACCCTAGCCCGAACCCTAACCCTAACCCTTCCCCGAAGCCTGACCCTCACCCGTCCCCTAATCCTAACCCGTACGCTGACACTAACCCGCGCCCTCACACGTACGCTCCCCCTAAAGCGTTGTCGTACCCTCACCTGGACCCTAAACCGTCCCCGTCCCCTAACCCTAACCCTAGCCCGAACCCTAACCCTAACCCTTCCCCGAAGCCTGACCCTCACCCGTCCCCTAATCCTAAACCGTACGCTGACACTAACCCGCGCCCTCACACGTACGCTCCCCCTAAAGCGTTGTCGTACCCTCACCTGGACCCTAAACCGTCCCCGTCCCCTAACCCTAACCCTAGCCCGAACCCTAACCCTAACCCTTCCCCGAAGCCTGACCCTCACCCGTCCCCTATTCCTAACCCGTACGCTGACACTAACCCGCGCCCTCACACGTACGCTCCCCCTAAAGCGTTGTCGTACCCTCACCTGGACCCTAAACCGTCCCCATCCCCTAACCCTAACCCTAGCCCGAACCCTAACCCTAACCCTTCTCCGAAGCCTGACCCTCACCCGTCCCCTAATCCTAACCCTTACGCTGACACTAACCCGCACCCTCACACGTACGCTCCCCCTAAAGCGTTGTCGTACCCTCACCTGGACCCTAAACCGTCCCCGTCCCCTAACCCTAACCCTAGCCCGAACCCTAACCCTAACCCTTCCCCGAAGCCTGACCCTCACCCGTCCCCTAATCCTAACCCGTACGCTGACACTAACCCGCGCCCTCACACGTACGCTCCCCCTAAAGCGTTGTCATACACTCACCTGGACCCTAAACCGTCCCCGTCCCCTAACCCTAGCCCGAACCCTAACCCTAACCCTACCCCAAAACCTGACCCTCACCCGTCCCCTAATCCTAACCCGTAACCTGACACTAACCCACGCCCTCACACGTACGCTCCCCCTAAAGCGTTGTCGTACCCTCACCTGGACCCTAAACCGTCCCCGTCCCCTAACCCTAACCCTAGCCCGAACCCTAACCCTAACTCTTCCCCGAAGCCTGACCCTCACCCGTCCCCTAATCCTAACCCGTACGCTGACACTAACCCGCGCCCTCACACGTACGCTCCCCCTAAAGCATTTTCGAACCCTCACCTGGACCCTAAACCTTCCCCGTCCCCTAACCCTAACCCTAGCCCGAACCCTAACCCTAACCCTTCCCCGAAGCCTGACCCTCACCCGTCCCCTAATCCTAACCCGTACGCTGACACTAACCCACGCCCTCACACGTACACTCCCCCTAAACCGTTGTCGTACCCTCACCTGGACCCTAAACCGTCCCCGTCCCCTAACCCTAACCCTACCCCGAACCCTAACCCTAACCCTTCCCCGAAGCCTGACCCTCACCCGTCCCCTAATCCTAACCTGTACGCTGACACTAACCCGCGCCCTCACACGTACGCTCCCCCTAAAGCGTTGTCGCACCCTCACCTGGACCCTAAACCGTCCCCGTCCCCTAACCCTAACCCTAGTCCGAACCCTAACCCTAACCCTTCCCCGAAGCCTGACCCTCACCCGTCCCCTAATCCTAACCCGTACGCTGACACTAACCCGCGCCCTCACACGTACGCTCCCCCTAAAGCGTTGTCGTACCCTCACCTGGACCCTAAACCGTCCCCGTCCCCTAACCCTAACCCTAGCCCGAACCCTAACCCTAACCCTTCCCCGAAGCCTGACCCTCACCCGTCCCCTAATCCTAACCCGTACGCTGACACTAACCCACGCCCTCACACGTACGCTCCCCCTAAAGCGTTGTCGTACCCTCACCTGGACCCTAAACCGTCCCCGTCCCCTAACCCTAACAGTAGCCCGAACCCTAAACCTAACCCTTCCCCGAAGCCTGACCCTCACCCGTCCCCTAATCCTAACCCGTACGCTGACACTAACCCACGCCCTCACACGTACGCTCCCCCTAAAGCGTTGTCGTACCCTCACCTGGACCCTAAACAATCCCCATCCCCTAACCCTAACCCTAGCCCGAACCCTAACCCTAACCCTTCTCCGAAGCCTGACCCTCACCCGTCCCCTAATCCTAACCCGTACGCTGACACTAACCCACGCCCTCAAACGTACGCTCCCCCTAAAGCGTTGTCGTACCCTCACCTGGACCCTAAACCGTCCCCGTCCCCTAACCCTAACCCTAGCCCGAACCCTAACCCTAACCCTTCTCAGAAGCCTGACCCTCACCCGTCCCCTAATCCTAACCCGTACGCTGACACTAACCCGCGCCCTCACACGTACGCTCCCCCTGAAGCGTTGTCGTACCCTCACCTGGACCCTAAACCGTCCCCGTCCCCTAACCCTAACCCTAGCCCGAACCCTAACCCTAACCCTTCTCAGAAGCCTGACCCTCACCCGTCCCCTAATCCTAACCCGTACGCTGACACTAACCCGCGCCCTCACACGTACGCTCCCCCTAAAGTGTTGTCGTACCCTCACCTGGACCCTAAACCGTCCCCGTCCCCTAACCCTAACCCTAGCCCGAACCATAACCCTAACCCTTCCCCGAAGCCTGACCAACACCCGTCCCCTAATCCTAACGCGTACGCTGACACTAACCCGTGCGCTCACACGTACACTCCCCCTAAAGCGTTGTCGTACCCTCACCTGGACCCTAAACCGTCCCCGTCCCCTAACCCTAACCCTAGCCCGAACCCTAACCCTAACCCTTCCCCGAAGCCTGACCCTCACCCGTCCCCTAATCCTAACCCGTACGCTGACACTAACCCGCGCCCTCACACGTACGCTCCCCCTAAAGCGTTGTCGTACCCTCACCTGGACCCTAAACCGTCCCCGTCCCCTAACCCGAACCCTAGCCCGAACCCTAACCCTAACCCTTCCCCGAAGCCTGACCCTCACCCGTCCCCTAATCCTAACCCGTACGCTGACACTAACCCGCGCCCTCACACTTACGCTCCCCCTAAAGCGTTGTCGTACCCTCACCTGGACCCTAAACCGTCCCCGTCCCCTAACCCTAACCCTAGCCCGAACCCTAACCCTAACACTTCCCCGAAGCCTGACCCTCACCCGTCCCCTATTCCTAACCCGTACGCTGACACTAACCCACGCCCTCACACGTACGCTCCCCCTAAAGCGTTGTCGTACCCTCACCTGGACCCTAAACCGTCCCCATCCCCTAACCCTAACCCTAGCCCGAACCCTAACCCTAACCCTTCCCCGAAGCCTGACCCTCACCCGTCCCCTAATCCTAACCCGTACGCTGACACTAACCCGCACCCTCACACGTACGCTCCCCCTAAAGCGTTGTCGTACCCTCACCTGGACCCTAAACCGTCCCCGTCCCCTAACCCTAACCCTAGCCCGAACCCTAACCCTAACCCTTCCCCGAAGCCTGACCCTCACCCGTCCCCTAATCCTAACCCGTACGCTGACACTAACCCGCGCCCTCCCACGTACGCTCCCCCTAAAGCGTTGTCGTACCCTCACCTGGACCCTAAACCGTCCCCGTCCCCTAACCCTAACCCTAGCCCGAACCCTAACCCTAACCCTTCCCCGAAGCCTGACCCTCACCCGTCCCCTAATCCTAACCCGTACGCTGACACTAACCCGCGCCCTCACACGTACGCTCCCCCTAAAGCGTTGTCGTACCCTCACCTGGACCCTAAACCGTCCCCGTCCCCTAACCCTAACCCTAGCCCGAACCCTAACCCTAACACTTCCCCGAAGCCTGACCCTCACACGTCCCCTAATCCTAACCCGTACGCTGACACTAACCCGCGCCCTCACACGTACGCTCCCCCTAAAGCGTTGTCGTACCCTCACCTGGACCCTAAACCGTCCCCGTCCCCTAACCCTAACCCTAGCCCGAACCCTAACCCTAACCCTTCCCCGAAGCCTGACCCTCACCCGTCCCCTAATCCTAACCCGTACGCTGACACTAACCCGCGCCCTCACACGTACGCTCCCCCTAAAGCGTTGTCGTACCCTCACCTGGACCCTAAACCGTCCCCGTCCCCTAACCCTAACCTTAGCCCGAACCCTAACCCTAACCCTTCCCCGAAGCCTGACCCTCACCCGTCCCCTAATCCTAACCCGTACGCTGACACTAACCCGCGCCCTCAAACGTACGCTCCCCCTAAAGCGTTGTCGTACCCTCACCTGGACCCTAAACCGTCCCCGTCCCCTAACCCTAACCCTAGCCCGAACCCTAACCCTAACACTTCCCCGAAGCCTGACCCTCACCCGTCCCGTAATCCTAACCCGTACGCTGACACTAACCCGCGCCCTCACAAGTACGCTCCCCCTAAAGCATTGTCGTACCCTCACCTGGACCCTAAACCGTCCCCGTCCCCTAACCCTAACCCTAGCCCGAACCCTAATCCTAACCCTTCCCCGAAGCCTGACCCTCACCCGTCCCCTAATCGTAACCCGTACGCTGACACTAACCCGCGCCCTCACACGTACGCTCCCCCTAAAGCGTTGTCGTACCCTCACCTGGACCCTAAACCTTCCCCGTCCCCTAACCCTAACCCTAGCCCGAACCCTAACCCTAACCCTTCCCCGAAGCCTGACCCTCACCCGTCCCCTAATCCTAACGCGTATGCTGACACTAACCCGTGCCCTCACACGTACGCTCCCCCTAAAGCGTTGTCGTACCCTCACCTGGACCCTAAACCATCCCCGCCCCTAACACTAACCCTAGCCCGAACCCTAACCCTAACCCTTCCCCGAAGCCTGACCCTCACCCGTCCCCTAATCCTAACCCGTACGCTGACACTAACCCGCGCCCTCACACGTACGCTCCCCCTAAAGCGTTGTCGTACCCTCACCTGGACCCTAAACCATCCCCATCCCATAACCCTAACCCTGGCCCGAACCCTAACCCTAACCCTTCTCCGAAGCCTGACCCTCACCCGTCCCCTAATCCTAACCCGTACGCTGACACTAACCCGCGCCCTCACACGTACGCTCCCCCTAAAGCGTTGTCGTACCCTCACCTGGACCCTAAACCGTCCCCGTCCCCTAACCCTAACCCTAGCCCGAACCCTAACCCTAACCCTTCCCCGAAGCCTGACCCTCACCCGTCCCCTAATCCTAACCCGTACGCTGACACTAACCCGCGCCCTCACACGTACGCTCCCCCTAAAGCGTTGTCGTACCCTCACCTGGACCCTAAACCGTCCCCGTCCCCTAACCCTAACCCTAGCACGAACCCTAACCCTAACCCTTCCCCGAAGCCTGACCCTCACACGTCCCCTAATCCTAACCCGTACGCTGACACTAACCCGCGCCCTCACACGTACGCTCCCCCTAAAGCGTTGTCGTACCCTCACCTGGACCCTAAACCGTCCCCGTCCCCTAACCCTAACCCTAGCCCGAACCCTAACCCTAACCCTTCCCCGAAGCCTGACCCTCACCCGTCCCCTAATCCTAACCCGTACGCTGACACTAACCCGCGCCCTCACACGTACGCTCCCCCTAAAGCGTTGTCGTACCCTCACCTGGACCCTAAACCGTCCCCGTCCCCTAACCCTAACCTTAGCCCGAACCCTAACCCTAACCCTTCCCCGAAGCCTGACCCTCACCCGTCCCCTAATCCTAACCCGTACGCTGACACTAACCCGCGCCCTCAAACGTACGCTCCCCCTAAAGCGTTGTCGTACCCTCACCTGGACCCTAAACCGTCCCCATCCCCTAACCCTAACCCTAGCCCGAACCCTAACCCTAACCCTTCCCCGAAGCCTGACCCTCACCCGTCCCGTAATCCTAACCCGTACGCTGACACTAACCCGCGCCCTCACAAGTACGCTCCCCCTAAAGCATTGTCGTACCCTCACCTGGACCCTAAACCGTCCCCGTCCCCTAACCCTAACCCTAGCCCGAACCCTAATCCTAACCCTTCCCCGAAGCCTGACCCTCACCCGTCCCCTAATCGTAACCCGTACGCTGACACTAACCCGCGCCCTCACACGTACGCTCCCCCTAAAGCGTTGTCGTACCCTCACCTGGACCCTAAACCGTCCCCGTCCCCTAACCCTAACCCTAGCCCGAACCCTAACCCTAACCCTTCCCCGAAGCCTGACCCTCACCTGTCCCCTAATCCTAACCCGTACGCTGACACTAACCCGCGCCCTCACACGTACGCTCCCCCTAAAGCGTTGTCGTACCCTCACCTGGACCCTAAACCGTCCCCGTCCCCTAACCCTAACCCTAGTCCGAACCCTAACCCTAACCCTTCCCCGAAGCCTGACCCTCACCCGTCCCCTAATCCTAACCCGTACGCTGACACTAACCCGCGCCCTCACACGTACGCTCCCCCTAAAGCGTTGTCGTACCCTCACCTGGACCCTAAACCTTCCCCGTCCCCTAACCCTATCCCTAGCCCGAACCCTAACCCTAACCCTTCCCCGAAGCCTGACCCTCAGCCGTCCCCTAATCCTAACCCGTACGCTGATACTAACCCGCGCCCTCACACGTACGCTCCCCCTAAAGCGTTGTCATACACTCACCTGGACCCTAAACCGTCCCCGTCCCCTAACCCTAACCCTAGCCCGAACCCTAACCCTAACCCTTCCCCAAAACCTGACCCTCACCCGTCCCCTAATCCTAACCCGTAACCTGACACTAACCCGCGTCCTCACACGTACCGTCCCCCTAAAGCGTTGTCGTACCCTCACCTGGACCCTAAACCGTCCCCGTCCCCTAACCCTAACCCTAGCCCGAACCCTAACCCTAACCCTTCCCCGAAGCCTGACCCTCACCCGTCCCCTAATCCTAACCCGTACACTGACACTAACCCGCGCCCTCCGACATACGCTCCCACTAAAGCGTTGTCGTACCCTCACCTGGACCCTAAACCGACCCTGTCCCCTAACCCTAACCTTAGCCCGAACCCTAACCCTAACCCTTCCCCGAAACCTGACCCTCACCCGTCCCCTAATCCTAACCCGTACACTGACACTAACCCGCGCCCTCCGACGTACGCTCCCACTAAAGTGTTGTCGTGCCCTCACCTGGACCCTAAACCGTCCCCGTCCCCTAACCCTAACCCTAGCCCGAACCCTAACCCTAACCCTTCTCAGAAGCCTGACCCTCACCCGTCCCCTAATCCTAACCGGTACGCTGACACTAACCCGCGCCCTCACCCGTACGCTCCCCCTAAAGCGTTGTCGTACCCTCACCTGGACCCTAAACCGCCCCCGTCCCCTAACCCTAACCCTAGCCCGAACCCTAACACTAACCCTTCTCAGAAGCCTGACCCTCACCCGTCCCCTAATCCTAACCCGTACGCTGACACTAACCCGCGCCCTCACACGTACGCTCCCCCTAAAGCGTTGTCGTACCCTCACCTGGACCCTAAACCGTCCCCGTCCCCTAACCCTAACCCTAGCCCGAACCATAACCCTAACCCTTCCCCGAAGCCTGACCAACACCCGTCCCCTAATCCTAACGCGTACGCTGACACTAACCCGTGCCCTCACACGTACGCTCCCCCTAAAGCGTTGTCGTACCCTCACCTGGACCCTAAATCGTCCCCGTCCCCTAACCCTAACCCTAGCCCGAACCCTAACCCTAACCCTTCCCCGAAGCCTGACCCTCACCCGTCCCCTAATCCTAACCCGTACGCTGACACTAACCCGCGCCCTCACACGTACGCTCCCCCTAAAGCGTTGTCGTACCCTCACCTGGACCCTAAACCGTCCCCGTCCCCTAACCCTAACCCTAGCCCGAACCCTAACCCTAACCCTTCCCCGAAGCCTGACCCTCACCCGTCCCCTAATCCTAACCCGTACGCTGACACTAACCCGCGCCCTCACACGTACGCTCCCCCTAAAGCGTTGTCGTACCCTCACCTGGACCCTAAACCGTCCCCGTCCCCTAACCCTAACCCTAGCCCGAACCCTAACCCTAACCCTTCCCCGAAGCCTAACCCTCACCCTTCCCCTATTCCTAACCCGTACGCTGACACTAACCCGCGCCCTCACACGTACGCTCCCCCTAAAGCGTTGTCGTACCCTCACCTGGACCCTAAACCGTCCCCATCCCCTAACCCTAACCCTAGCCCGAACCCTAACCCTAACCCTTCTCCGAAGCCTGACCCTCACCCGTCCCCTAATCCTAACCCTTACGCTGACACTAACCCGCACCCTCACACGTACGCTCCCCCTAAAGCGTTGTCGTACCCTCACCTGGACCCTAAACCGTCCCCGTCCCCTAACCCTAACCCTAGCCCGAACCCTAACCCTAACCCTTCCCCGAAGCCTGACCCTCACCCGTCCCCTAATCCTAACCCGTACGCTGACACTAACCCGCGCCCTCACACGTACGCTCCCCCTAAAGCGTTGTCGTACCCTCACCTGGACCCTAAACCGTCCCCGTCCCCTAACCCTAACCCTAGCCCGAACCCTAACCCTAACCCTTCCCCGAAGCCTGACCCTCACCCGTCCCCTAATCCTAACCCGTACGCTGACACTAACCCTTGCCCTCACACGTACGCTCCCCCTAAAGCGTTGTCGTACCCTCACCTGGACCCTAAACCGTCCCCGTCCCCTAACCCTAACCCTAGCCCGAACCCTAACCCTAACCCTTCCCCGAAGCCTGACCCTCACCCGTCCCCTAATCCTAACCCGTACGCTGACACTAACCCACGCCCTCACACGTACACTCCCCCTAAACCGTTGTCATACTCTCACCTGGACCCTAAACCGTCCCCGTCCCCTAACCCTAGCCCGAACCCTAACCCTAACCCTACCCCAAAACCTGACCCTCACCCGTCCCCTAATCCTAACCCGTAACCTGACACTAACCCACGCCCTCACACGTACGCTCCCCCTAAAGCGTTGTCGTACCCTCACCTGGACCCTAAACCGTCCCCGTCCCCTAACCCTAACCCTAGCCCGAACCCTAACCCTAACTCTTCCCCGAAGCCTGACCCTCACCCGTCCCCTAATCCTAACCCGTACGCTGACACTAACCCGCGCCCTCACACGTACGCTCCCCCTAAAGCATTTTCGAACCCTCACCTGGACCCTAAACCTTCCCCGTCCCCTAACCCTAACCCTAGCCCGAACCCTAACCCTAACCCTTCCCCGAAGCCTGACCCTCACCCGTCCCCTAATCCTAACCCGTACGCTGACACTAACCCACGCCCTCACACGTACACTCCCCCTAAACCGTTGTCGTACCCTCACCTGGACCCTAAACCGTCCCCGTCCCCTAACCCTAACCCTACCCCGAACCCTAACCCTAACCCTTCCCCGAAGCCTGACCCTCACCCGTCCCCTAATCCTAACCTGTACGCTGACACTAACACGCGCCCTCACACGTACGCTCCCCCTAAAGCGTTGTCGCACCCTCACCTGGACCCTAAACCGTCCCCGTCCCCTAACCCTAACCCTAGTCCGAACCCTAACCCTAACCCTTCCCCGAAGCCTGACCCTCACCCGTCCCCTAATCCTAACCCGTACGCTGACACTAACCCGCGCCCTCACACGTACGCTCCCCCTAAAGCGTTGTCGTACCCTCACCTGGACCCTAAACCGTCCCCGTCCCCTAACCCTAACCCTAGCCCGAACCCTAACCCTAACCCTTCCCCGAAGCCTGACCCTCACCCGTCCCCTAATCCTAACCCGTACGCTGACACTAACCCACGCCCTCACACGTACGCTCCCCCTAAAGTGTTGTCGTACCCTCACCTGGACCCTAAACCGTCCCCGTCCCCTAACCCTAACAGTAGCCCGAACCCTAAACCTAACCCTTCCCCGAAGCCTGACCCTCACCCGTCCCCTAATCCTAACCCGTACGCTGACACTAACCCACGCCCTCACACGTACGCTCCCCCTAAAGCGTTGTCGTACCCTCACCTGGACCCTAAACAATCCCCATCCCCTAACCCTAACCCTAGCCCGAACCCTAACCCTAACCCTTCTCCGAAGCCTGACCCTCACCCGTCCCCTAATCCTAACCCGTACGCTGACACTAACCCACGCCCTCAAACGTACGCTCCCCCTAAAGCGTTGTCGTACCCTCACCTGGACCCTAAACCGTCCCCGTCCCCTAACCCTAACCCTAGCCCGAACCCTAACCCTAACCCTTCTCAGAAGCCTGACCCTCACCCGTCCCCTAATCCTAACCCGTACGCTGACACTAACCCGCTCCCTCACACGTACGCTCCCCCTGAAGCGTTGTCGTACCCTCACCTGGACCCTAAACCGTCCCCGTCCCCTAACCCTAACCCTAGCCCGAACCCTAACCCTAACCCTTCCCCGAAGCCTGACCCTCACCCGTCCCGTAATCCTAACGCGTATGCTGACACTAACCCGTGCCCTCACACGTACGCTCCCCCTAAAGCGCTGTCGTACCCTCACCTGGACCCTAAACCGTCCCCGTCCCCTAACCCTAACCCTAGTCCGAACCCTAACCCTAACCCTTCCCCGAAGCCTGACCCTCACCCGTCCCCTAATCCTAACCCGTACGCTGACACTAACCCGCGCCCTCACACGTACGCTCCCCCTAAAGCGTTGTCGTACCCTCACCTGGACCCTAAACCTTCCCCGTCCCCTAACCCTAACCCTAGCCCGAACCCTAACCCTAACCCTTCCCCGAAGCCTGACCCTCAGCCGTCCCCTAATCCTAACCCGTACGCTGATACTAACCCGCGCCCTCACACGTACGCTCCCCCTAAAGCGTTGTCATACACTCACCTGGACCCTAAACCGTCCCCGTCCCCTAACTCTAACCCTAGCCCGAACCCTAACCCTAACCCTTTCCCAAAACCTGACCCTCACCCGTCCCCTAATCCTAACCCGTAACCTGACACTAACCCGCGTCCTCACACGTACCGTCCCCCTAAAGCGTTGTCGTACCCTCACCTGGACCCTAAACCGTCCCCGTCCCCTAACCCGAACCCTAGCCCGAACCCTAACCCTAACCCTTCCCCGAAGCCTGACCCTCACCCGTCCCCTAATCCTAACCCGTACGCTGACACTGACCCGCGCCCTCACACTTACGCTCCCCCTAAAGCGTTGTCGTACCCTCACCTGGACCCTAAACCGTCCCCGTCCCCTAACCCTAACCCTAGCCCGAACCCTAACCCTAACCCTTCCCCGAAGCCTGACCCTCACCCGTCCCCTAATCCTAACCCGTACGCTGACACTAACCCACGCCCTCACACGTACGCTCCCCCTAAAGCGTTGTCGTACCCTCACCTGGACCCTAAACAATCCCCATCCCCTAACCCTAACCCTAGCCCGAACCCTAACCCTAACCCTTCTCCGAAGCCTGACCCTCACCCGTCCCCTAATCCTAACCCGTACGCTGACACTAACCCACGCCCTCAAACGTACGCTCCCCCTAAAGCGTTGTCGTACCCTCACCTGGACCCTAAACCGTCCCCGTCCCCTAACCCTAACCCTAGCCCGAACCCTAACCCTAACCCTTCTCAGAAGCCTGACCCTCACCCGTCCCCTAATCCTAACCCGTACGCTGACACTAACCCGCGCCCTCACACGTACGCTCCCCCTGAAGCGTTGTCGTACCCTCACCTGGACCCTAAACCGTCCCCGTCCCCTAACCCTAACCCTAGCCCGAACCCTAACCCTAACCCTTCCCCGAAGCCTGACCCTCACCCGTCCCGTAATCCTAACGCGTATGCTGACACTAACCCGTGCCCTCACACGTACGCTCCCCCTAAAGCGTTGTCGTACCCTCACCTGGACCCTAAACCATCCCCGCCCCTAACACTAACCCTAGCCCAAACCCTAACCCTAACCCTTCCCCGAAGCCTGACCCTCACCCGTCCCCTAATCCTAACCCGTACGCTGACACTAACCCGCGCCCTCACACGTACGCTCCCCCTAAAGCGTTGTCGTACCCTCACCTGGACCCTAAACCATCCCCATCCCATAACCCTAACCCTAGCCCGAACCCTAACCCTAACCCTTCTCCGAAGCCTGACCCTCACCCGTCCCCTAATCCTAACCCGTACGCTGACACTAACCCACGCCCTCACACGTACGCTCCCCCTAAAGCGTTGTCGTACCCTCACCTGGACCCTAAACCGTCCCCGTCCCCTAACCCTAACCCTAGTCCGAACCCTAACCCTAACCCTTCCCCGAAGCCTGACCCTCACCCGTCCCCTAATCCTAACCCGTACGCTGACACTAACCCGCGCCCTCACACGTACGCTCCCCCTAAAGCGTTGTCGTACCCTCACCTGGACCCTAAACCTTCCCCGTCCCCTAACCCTAACCCTAGCCCGAACCCTAACCCTAACCCTTCCCCGAAGCCTGACCCTCAGCCGTCCCCTAATCCTAACCCGTACGCTGATACTAACCCGCGCCCTCACACGTACGCTCCCCCTAAAGCGTTGTCATACACTCACCTGGACCCTAAACCGTCCCCGTCCCCTAACTCTAACCCTAGCCCGAACCCTAACCCTAACCCTTCCCCAAAACCTGACCCTCACCCGTCCCCTAATCCTAACCCGTAACCTGACACTAACCCGCGCCCTCACACGTACCGTCCCCCTAAAGCGTTGTCGTACCCTCACCTGGACCCTAAACCGTCCCCGTCCCCTAACCCGAACCCTAGCCCGAACCCTAACCCTAACCCTTCCCCGAAGCCTGACCCTCACCCGTCCCCTAATCCTAACCCGTACGCTGACACTAACCCGCGCCCTCACACTTACGCTCCCCCTAAAGCGTTGTCGTACCCTCACCTGGACCCTAAACCGTCCCCGTCCCCTAACCCTAACCCTAGCCCGAACCCTAACCCTAACCCTTCCCCGAAGCCTGACCCTCACCCGTCCCCAATTCCTAACCCGTACGCTGACACTAACCCACGCCCTCACACGTACGCTCCCCCTAAAGCGTTGTCGTACCCTCACCTGGACCCTAAACCGTCCCCATCCCCTAACCCTAACCCTAGCCCGAACCCTAACCCTAACCCTTCCCCGAAGCCTGACCCTCACCCGTCCCCTAATCCTAACCCGTACGCTGACACTAACCCGCACCCTCACACGTACGCTCCCCCTAAAGTGTTGTCGTACCCTCACCTGGACCCTAAACCGTCCCCGTCCCCTAACCCTAACCCTAGCCCGAACCCTAACCCTAACCCTTCCCCGAAGCCTGACCCTCACCCGTCCCCTAATCCTAACCCGTACGCTGACACTAACCCGCGCCCTCCCACGTACGCTCCCCCTAAAGCGTTGTCGTACCCTCACCTGGACCCTAAACCGTCCCCGTCCCCTAACCCTAACCCTAGCCCGAACCCTAACCCTAACCCTTCCCCGAAGCCTGACCCTCACCCGTCCCCTAATCCTAACCCGTACGCTGACACTAACCCGCGCCCTCACACGTACGCTCCCCCTAAAGCGTTGTCGTACCCTCACCGTACGCTCCCCCTAAAGCGTTGTCGTACCCTCACCTGGACCCTAAACCGTCCCCGTCCCCTAACCCTAACCCTAGCCCGAACCCTAACCCTAACACTTCCCCGAAGCCTGACCCTCACACGTCCCCTAATCCTAACCCGTACGCTGACACTAACCCGCGCCCTCACACGTACGCTCCCCCTAAAGCGTTGTCGTACCCTCACCTGGACCCTAAACCGTCCCCGTCCCCTAACCCTAACCCTAGCCCGAACCCTAACCCTAACCCTTCCCCGAAGCCTGACCCTCACCCGTCCCCTAATCCTAACCCGTACGCTGACACTAACCCGCGCCCTCACACGTACGCTCCCCCTAAAGCGTTGTCGTACCCTCACCTGGACCCTAAACCGTCCCCGTCCCCTAACCCTAACCTTAGCCCGAACCCTAACCCTAACCCTTCCCCGAAGCCTGACCCTCACCCGTCCCCTAATCCTAACCCGTACGCTGACACTAACCCGCGCCCTCAAACGTACGCTCCCCCTAAAGCGTTGTCGTACCCTCACCTGGACCCTAAACCGTCCCCGTCCCCTAACCCTAACCCTAGCCCGAACCCTAACCCTAACACTTCCCCGAAGCCTGACCCTCACCCGTCCCGTAATCCTAACCCGTACGCTGACACTAACCCGCGCCCTCACAAGTACGCTCCCCCTAAAGCATTGTCGTACCCTCACCTGGACCCTAAACCGTCCCCGTCCCCTAACCCTAGCCCGAACCCTAATCCTAACCCTTCCCCGAAGCCTGACCCTCACCCGTCCCCTAATCGTAACCCGTACGCTGACACTAACCCGCGCCCTCACACGTACGCTCCCCCTAAAGCGTTGTCGTACCCTCACCTGGACCCTAAACCTTCCCCGTCCCCTAACCCTAACCCTAGCCCGAACCCTAACCCTAACCCTTCCCCGAAGCCTGACCCTCACCCGTCCCCTAATCCTAACGCGTATGCTGACACTAACCCGTGCCCTCACACGTACGCTCCCCCTAAAGCGTTGTCGTACCCTCACCTGGACCCTAAACCATCCCCGCCCCTAACACTAACCCTAGCCCGAACCCTAACCCTAACCCTTCCCCGAAGCCTGACCCTCACCCGTCCCCTAATCCTAACCCGTACGCTGACACTAACCCACGCCCTCACACGTACGCTCCCCCTAAAGCGTTGTCGTACCCTCACCTGGACCCTAAACCGTCCCCGTCCCCTAACCCTAACCCTAGCACGAACCCTAACCCTAACCCTTCCCCGAAGCCTGACCCTCACACGTCCCCTAATCCTAACCCGTACGCTGACACTAACCCGCGCCCTCACACGTACGCTCCCCCTAAAGCGTTGTCGTACCCTCACCTGGACCCTAAACCGTCCCCGTCCCCTAACCCTAACCCTAGCCCGAACCCTAACCCTAACCCTTCCCCGAAGCCTGACCCTCACCCGTCCCCTAATCCTAACCCGTACGCTGACACTAACCCGCGCCCTCACACGTACGCTCCCCCTAAAGCGTTGTCGTACCCTCACCTGGACCCTAAACCGTCCCCGTCCCCTAACCCTAACCTTAGCCCGAACCCTAACCCTAACCCTTCCCCGAAGCCTGACCCTCACCCGTCCCCTAATCCTAACCCGTACGCTGACACTAACCCGCGCCCTCAAACGTACGCTCCCCCTAAAGCGTTGTCGTACCCTCACCTGGACCCTAAACCGTCCCCGTCCCCTAACCCTAACCCTAGCCCGAACCCTAACCCTAACCCTTCCCCGAAGCCTGACCCTCACCCGTCCCGTAATCCTAACCCGTACGCTGACACTAACCCGCGCCCTCACAAGTACGCTCCCCCTAAAGCATTGTCGTACCCTCACCTGGACCCTAAACCGTCCCCGTCCCCTAACCCTAACCCTAGCCCGAACCCTAATCCTAACCCTTCCCCGAAGCCTGACCCTCACCCGTCCCCTAATCGTAACCCGTACGCTGACACTAACCCGCGCCCTCACACGTACGCTCCCCCTAAAGCGTTGTCGTACCCTCACCTGGACCCTAAACCTTCCCCGTCCCCTAACCCTAACCCTAGCCCGAACCCTAACCCTAACCCTTCCCCGAAGCCTGACCCTCACCCGTCTCCTAATCCTAACGCGTATGCTGACACTAACCCGTGCCCTCACACGTACGCTCCCCCTAAAGCGTTGTCGTACCCTCACCTGGACCCTAAACCATCCCCGCCCCTAACACTAACCCTAGCCCGAACCCTAACCCTAACCCTTCCCCGAAGCCTGACCCTCACCCGTCCCCTAATCCTAACCCGTACGCTGACACTAACCCGCGCCCTCACACGTACGCTCCCCCTAAAGCGTTGTCGTACCCTCACCTGGACCCTAAACCATCCCCATCCCATAACCCTAACCCTAGCCCGAACCCTAACCCTAACCCTTCTCCGAAGCCTGACCCTCACCCGTCCCCTAATCCTAACCCGTACGCTGACACTAACCCACGCCCTCACACGTACGCTCCCCCTAAAGCGTTGTCGTACCCTCACCTGGACCCTAAACCGTCCCCGTCCCCTAACCCTAACCCTAGCCCGAACCCTAACCCTAACCCTTCCCCGAAGCCTGACCCTCACCCGTCCCCTAATCCTAACCCGTACGCTGACACTAACCCACGCCCTCACACGTACGCTCCCCCTAAAGCGTTGTCGTACCCTCACCTGGACCCTAAACCGTCCCCGTCCCCTAACCCTAACCCTAGCACGAACCCTAACCCTAACCCTTCCCCGAAGCCTGACCCTCACACGTCCCCTAATCCTAACCCGTACGCTGACACTAACCCGCGCCCTCACACGTACGCTCCCCCTAAAGCGTTGTCGTACCCTCACCTGGACCCTAAACCGTCCCCGTCCCCTAACCCTAACCCTAGCCCGAACCCTAACCCTAACCCTTCCCCGAAGCCTGACCCTCACCCGTCCCCTAATCCTAACCTGTACGCTGACACTAACCCGCGCCCTCACACGTACGCTCCCCCTAAAGCGTTGTCGTACCCTCACCTGGACCCTAAACCGTCCCCGTCCCCTAACCCTAACCTTAGCCCGAACCCTAACCCTAACCCTTCCCCGAAGCCTGACCCTCACCCGTCCCCTAATCCTAACCCGTACGCTGACACTAACCCGCGCCCTCAAACGTACGCTCCCCCTAAAGCGTTGTCGTACCCTCACCTGGACCCTAAACCGTCCCCGTCCCCTAACCCTAACCCTAGCCCGAACCCTAACCCTAACCCTTCCCCGAAGCCTGACCCTCACCCGTCCCGTAATCCTAACCCGTACGCTGACACTAACCCGCGCCCTCACAAGTACGCTCCCCCTAAAGCATTGTCGTACCCTCACCTGGACCCTAAACCGTCCCCGTCCCCTAACCCTAACCCTAGCCCGAACCCTAATCCTAACCCTTCCCCGAAGCCTGACCCTCACCCGTCCCCTAATCGTAACCCGTACGCTGACACTAACCCGCGCCCTCACACGTACGCTCCCCCTAAAGCGTTGTCGTACCCTCACCTGGACCCTAAACCTTCCCCGTCCCCTAACCCTAACCCTAGCCCGAACCCTAACCCTAACCCTTCCCCGAAGCCTGACCCTCACCCGTCCCCTAATCCTAACGCGTATGCTGACACTAACCCGTGCCCTCACACGTACGCTCCCCCTAAAGCGTTGTCGTACCCTCACCTGGACCCTAAACCATCCCCGCCCCTAACACTAACCCTAGCCCGAACCCTAACCCTAACCCTTCCCCGAAGCCTGACCCTCACCCGTCCCCTAATCCTAACCCGTACGCTGACACTAACCCGCGCCCTCACACGTACGCTCCCCCTAAAGCGTTGTCGTACCCTCACCTGGACCCTAAACCATCCCCATCCCATAACCCTAACCCTAGCCCGAACCCTAACCCTAACCCTTCTCCGAAGCCTGACCCTCACCCGTCCCCTAATCCTAACCCGTACGCTGACACTAAACCACGCCCTCACACGTACGCTCCCCCTAAAGCGTTGTCGTACCCTCACCTGGACCCTAAACCGTCCCCGTCCCCTAACCCTAACCCTAGCCCGAACCCTAACCCTAACCCTTCCCCGAAGCCTGACCCTCACCTGTCCCCTAATCCTAACCCGTACGCTGACACTAACCCGCGCCCTCACACGTACGCTCCCCCTAAAGCGTTGTCGTACCCTCACCTGGACCCTAAACCGTCCCCGTCCCCTAACCCTAACCCTAGTCCGAACCCTAACCCTAACCCTTCCCCGAAGCCTGACCCTCACCCGTCCCCTAATCCTAACCCGTACGCTGACACTAACCCGCGCCCTCACACGTACGCTCCCCCTAAAGCGTTGTCGTACCCTCACCTGGACCCTAAACCTTCCCCGTCCCCTAACCCTATCCCTAGCCCGAACCCTAACCCTAACCCTTCCCCGAAGCCTGACCCTCAGCCGTCCCCTAATCCTAACCCGTACGCTGATACTAACCCGCGCCCTCACACGTACGCTCCCCCTAAAGCGTTGTCATACACTCACCTGGACCCTAAACCGTCCCCGTCCCCTAACCCTAACCCTAGCCCGAACCCTAACCCTAACCCTTCCCCAAAACCTGACCCTCACCCGTCCCCTAATCCTAACCCGTAACCTGACACTAACCCGCGTCCTCACACGTACCGTCCCCCTAAAGCGTTGTCGTACCCTCACCTGGACCCTAAACCGTCCCCGTCCCCTAACCCTAACCCTAGCCCGAACCCTAACCCTAACCCTTCCCCGAAGCCTGACCCTCACCCGTCCCCTAATCCTAACCCGTACACTGACACTAACCCGCGCCCTCCGACATACGCTCCCACTAAAGCGTTGTCGTACCCTCACCTGGACCCTAAACCGACCCTGTCCCCTAACCCTAACCTTAGCCCGAACCCTAACCCTAACCCTTCCCCGAAACCTGACCCTCACCCGTCCCCTAATCCTAACCCGTACACTGACACTAACCCGCGCCCTCCGACGTACGCTCCCACTAAAGTGTTGTCGTGCCCTCACCTGGACCCTAAACCGTCCCCGTCCCCTAACCCTAACCCTAGCCCGAACCCTAACCCTAACCCTTCTCGGAAGCCTGACCCTCACCCGTCCCCTAATCCTAACCGGTACGCTGACACTAACCCGCGCCCTCACCCGTACGCTCCCCCTAAAGCGTTGTCGTACCCTCACCTGGACCCTAAACCGTCCCCGTCCCCTAACCCTAACCCTAGCCCGAACCCTAACACTAACCCTTCTCAGAAGCCTGACCCTCACCCGTCCCCTAATCCTAACCCGTACGCTGACACTAACCCGCGCCCTCACACGTACGCTCCCCCTAAAGCGTTGTCGTACCCTCACCTGGACCCTAAAACGTCCCCGTCCCCTAACCCTAACCCTAGCCCGAACCATAACCCTAACCCTTCCCCGAAGCCTGACCAACACCCGTCCCCTAATCCTAACGCGTACGCTGACACTAACCCGTGCCCTCACACGTACGCTCCCCCTAAAGCGTTGTCGTACCCTCACCTGGACCCTAAATCGTCCCCGTCCCCTAACCCTAACCCTAGCCCGAACCCTAACCCTAACCCTTCCCCGAAGCCTGACCCTCACCCGTCCCCTAATCCTAACCCGTACGCTGACACTAACCCGCGCCCTCACACGTACGCTCCCCCTAAAGCGTTGTCGTACCCTCACCTGGACCCTAAACCGTCCCCGTCCCCTAACCCTAACCCTAGCCCGAACCCTAACCCTAACCCTTCCCCGAAGCCTGACCCTCACCCGTCCCCTAATCCTAAACCGTACGCTGACACTAACCCGCGCCCTCACACGTACGCTCCCCCTAAAGCGTTGTCGTACCCTCACCTGGACCCTAAACCGTCCCCGTCCCCTAACCCTAACCCTAGCCCGAACCCTAACCCTAACCCTTCCCCGAAGCCTGACCCTCACCCGTCCCCTATTCCTAACCCGTACGCTGACACTAACCCGCGCCCTCACACGTACGCTCCCCCTAAAGCGTTGTCGTACCCTCACCTGGACCCTAAACCGTCCCCATCCCCTAACCCTAACCCTAGCCCGAACCCTAACCCTAACCCTTCTCCGAAGCCTGACCCTCACCCGTCCCCTAATCCTAACCCTTACGCTGACACTAACCCGCACCCTCACACGTACGCTCCCCCTAAAGCGTTGTCGTACCCTCACCTGGACCCTAAACCGTCCCCGTCCCCTAACCCTAACCCTAGCCCGAAACCTAACCCTAACCCTTCCCCGAAGCCTGACCCTCACCCGTCCCCTAATCCTAACCCGTACGCTGACACTAACCCGCGCCCTCACACGTACGCTCCCCCTAAAGCGTTGTCGTACCCTCACCTGGACCCTAAACCGTCCCCGTCCCCTAACCCTAACCCTAGCCCGAACCCTAACCCTAACCCTTCCCCGAAGCCTGACCCTCACCCCGCTGACACTAACCCGCGCCCTCACACGTACGCTCCCCCTAAAGCGTTGTCGTACCCTCACCTGGACCCTAAACCTTCCCCGTCCCCTAACCCTAACCCTAGCCCGAACCCTAACACTAACCCTTCCCCGTCCCCTAACCCTAACCCTAGCCCGAACCCTAACCCTAACCCTTCCCCGAAGCCTGACCCTCAGCCGTCCCCTAATCCTAACCCGTACGCTGACACTAACCCGCGCCCTCACACGTACGCTCCCCCTAAAGCGTTGTCATACACTCACCTGGACCCTAAACCGTCCCCGTCCCCTAACCCTAGCCCGAACCCTAACCCTAACCCTTCCCCAAAACCTGACCCTCACCCGTCCCCTAATCCTAACCCGTAACCTGACACTAACCCACGCCCTCACACGTACGCTCCCCCTAAAGCGTTGTCGTACCCTCACCTGGACCCTAAACCGTCCCCGTCCCCTAACCCTAACCCTAGCCCGAACCCTAACCCTAACTCTTCCCCGAAGCCTGACCCTCACCCGTCCCCTAATCCTAACCCGTACGCTGACACTAACCCGCGCCCTCACACGTACGCTCCCCCTAAAGCATTTTCGTACCCTCACCTGGACCCTAAACCTTCCCCGTCCCCTAACCCTAACCCTAGCCCGAACCCTAACCCTAACCCTTCCCCGAAGCCTGACCCTCACCCGTCCCCTAATCCTAACCCGTACGCTGACACTAACCCACGCCCTCACACGTACGCTCCCCCTAAAGCGTTGTCGTACCCTCACCTGGACCCTAAACCGTCCCCGTCCCCTAACCCTAACCCTAGCCCGAACCCTAACCCTAACCCTTCCCCGAAGCCTGACCCTCACCCGTCCCCTAATCCTAACCCGTACGCTGACACTAACCCGCGCCCTCACACGTACGCTCCCCCTAAAGCGTTGTCGCACCCTCACCTGGACCCTAAACCGTCCCCGTCCCCTAACCCTAACCCTAGTCCGAACCCTAACCCTAACCCTTCCCCGAAGCCTGACCCTCACCCGTCCCCTAATCCTAACCCGTACGCTGACACTAACCCGCGCCCTCACACGTACGCTCCCCCTAAAGCGTTGTCGTACCCTCACCTGGACCCTAAACCGTCCCCGTCCCCTAACCCTAACCCTAGCCCGAACCCTAACCCTAACCCTTCCCCGAAGGCTGACCCTCACCAGTCCGCTAATCCTAACCCGTACGCTGACACTAACCCGCGCCCTCAAACGTATGCTCCCCCTAAAGCGTTGTCGTGCCCTCACCTGGACTCTAAACCGTCCCCGTCCCCTAACCCTAACCCTAGCCCGAACCCTAACCCTAAAACTTCCGCGAAGCCTGACACTCACCCGTCCCCTAATCCTAACCCGTACGCTGACACTAACCCGCACCCTCACACGTACGCTCCCCCTAAAGCGTTGTCGTACCCTCACCTGGACCCTAAACCGTCCCTGTCCCCTAAACCTAACCCTAGCCCGAACCCTAACCCTAACCCTTCCCCGAAGCCTGACCCTCACCCGTCCCCTAATCCTAACCCGTACGCTGACACTAACCCGCGCCCTCTCACATACGCTCCCCCTAATGCGTTGTCGTACCCTAACCTGGATCCTAAACCGTCCCCGTCCCCTAACCCTAGCCCGAACCCTAACCCTAACCCTTCCCCGAAGCCTGACCCTCACCCGTCCCCTAATCCTAACCCGTACGCTGACACTAACCTGCGCCCTCACACGTACGCTCCCCCTAAAGCGTTGTCGTACACTCACCTGGACCCTAAACCGTCCCAGTCCCCTAACCCTAACCCTAGCCCGAACCCTAACCCTAACCTTTCCCCGAAGCCTGACCCTCACCCGTCCCCTAAACCTAACCCGTACGCTGACACTAACTCTCGCCCTCACACGTACGCTCCCCCTAAAGCGTTGTCGTGCCCTCACCTGGACCCTAAACCGTCCCCGTCCCCTAACCCTAACCCTAGCCCGAACCCTAACCCTAACCCTTCCCCGAAGGCTGACCCTCACCAGTCCCCTAATCCTAACCCGTACGCTGACACTAACCCGCGCCCTCACACGTACGCTCCCCCTAAAGCGTTGTCGTGCCCTCACCTGGACCCTAAACCGTCCCTGTCCCCTAACCCTAACCCTAGCCCGAAACCTAACCCTAAAACTTCCGCGAAGCCTGACACTCACCCGTCCCCTAATCCTAACCCGTACGCTGACACTAAACCGCACCCTCACACGTACGCTCCCTCTAAAGCGTTGTCGTACCCTCACCTGGACCCTAAACCGTCCCTGTCCCCTAACCCTAACCCTAGCCTGAACCCTAACCCTAACCCTTCCCCGAAGCCTGACCCTCATCCGTCCCCTAATCCTAACCCGTACGCTGACACTAACCCACGCCCTCAGACATACGCTCCCCCTAATGCGTTGTCGTACCCTCACCTGGACCCTAAACCGTCCCCGTCCCCTAACCCTAGCCCGAACCCTAACCCTAACCCTTCCCCGAAGCCTGACCCTCACCCGTCCCCTAATCCTAACCCGTACGCTGACACTAACCCGCGCCCTCAAACGTACGCTCCCCCTAAAGCGTTGTCGTACCCTCACCTGGACCCTAAACCGTCCCCGTCCCCTAACCCTAACCCTAGCCCGAACCCTAACCCTAACCCTTCCCCGAAGCCTGACCCTCACCCGTCCCGTAATCCTAACCCGTACGCTGACACTAACCCGCGCCCTCACAAGTACGCTCCCCCTAAAGCATTGTCGTACCCTCACCTGGACCCTAAACCGTCCCCGTCCCCTAACCCTAACCCTAGCCCGAACCCTAATCCTAACCCTTCCCCGAAGCCTGACCCTCACCCGTCCCCTAATCGTAACCCGTACGCTGACACTAACCCGCGCCCTCACACGTACGCTCCCCCTAAAGCGTTGTCGTACCCTCACCTGGACCCTAAACCTTCCCCGTCCCCTAACCCTAACCCTAGCCCGAACCCTAACCCTAACCCTTCCCCGAAGCCTGACCCTCACCCGTCCCCTAATCCTAACGCGTATGCTGACACTAACCCGTGCCCTCACACGTACGCTCCCCCTAAAGCGTTGTCGTACCCTCACCTGGACCCTAAACCATCCCCGCCCCTAACACTAACCCTAGCCCGAACCCTAACCCTAACCCTTCCCCGAAGCCTGACCCTCACCCGTCCCCTAATCCTAACCCGTACGCTGACACTAACCCGCGCCCTCACACGTACGCTCCCCCTAAAGCGTTGTCGTACCCTCACCTGGACCCTAAACCATCCCCATCCCATAACCCTAACCCTAGCCCGAACCCTAACCCTAACCCTTCTCCGAAGCCTGACCCTCACCCGTCCCCTAATCCTAACCCGTACGCTGACACTAACCCACGCCCTCACACGTACGCTCCCCCTAAAGCGTTGTCGTACCCTCACCTGGACCCTAAACCGTCCCCGTCCCCTAACCCTAACCCTAGCCCGAACCCTAACCCTAACCCTTCCCCGAAGCCTGACCCTCACCTGTCCCCTAATCCTAACCCGTACGCTGACACTAACCCGCGCCCTCACACGTACGCTCCCCCTAAAGCGTTGTCGTACCCTCACCTGGACCCTAAACCGTCCCCGTCCCCTAACCCTAACCCTAGTCCGAACCCTAACCCTAACACTTCCCCGAAGCCTGACCCTCACCCGTCCCCTAATCCTAACCCGTACGCTGACACTAACCCGCGCCCTCACACGTACGCTCCCCCTAAAGCGTTGTCGTACCCTCACCTGGACCCTAAACCTTCCCCGTCCCCTAACCCTATCCCTAGCCCGAACCCTAACCCTAACCCTTCCCCGAAGCCTGACCCTCAGCCGTCCCCTAATCCTAACCCGTACGCTGATACTAACCCGCGCCCTCACACGTACGCTCCCCCTAATGCGTTGTCATACACTCACCTGGACCCTAAACCGTCCCCGTCCCCTAACCCTAACCCTAGCCCGAACCCTAACCCTAACCCTTCCCCAAAACCTGACCCTCACCCGTCCCCTAATCCTAACCCGTAACCTGACACTAACCCGCGTCCTCACACGTACCGTCCCCCTAAAGCGTTGTCGTACCCTCACCTGGACCCTAAACCGTCCCCGTCCCCTAACCCTAACCCTAGCCCGAACCCTAACCCTAACCCTTCCCCGAAGCCTGACCCTCACCCGTCCCCTAATCCTAACCCGTACACTGACACTAACCCGCGCCCTCCGACATACGCTCCCACTAAAGCGTTGTCGTACCCTCACCTGGACCCTAAACCGACCCTGTCCCCTAACCCTAACCTTAGCCCGAACCCTAACCCTAACCCTTCCCCGAAACCTGACCCTCACCCGTCCCCTAATCCTAACCCGTACACTGACACTAACCCGCGCCCTCCGACGTACGCTCCCACTAAAGTGTTGTCGTGCCCTCACGTGGACCCTAAACCGTCCCCGTCCCCTAACCCTAACCCTAGCCCGAACCCTAACCCTAACCCTTCTCAGAAGCCTGACCCTCACCCGTCCCCTAATCCTAACCGGTACGCTGACACTAACCCGCGCCCTCACCCGTACGCTCCCCCTAAAGCGTTGTCGTACCCTCACCTGGACCCTAAACCGTCCCCGTCCCCTAACCCTAACCCTAGCCCGAACCCT
This sequence comes from Globicephala melas, assembly GCF_963455315.2. Lineage (NCBI taxonomy): Eukaryota > Metazoa > Chordata > Mammalia > Artiodactyla > Delphinidae > Globicephala > Globicephala melas. The sequence goes on along the minus strand of NW_027207554.1, from coordinate 199,577 downwards.
AACACTAACCCTTCTCAGAAGCCTGACCCTCACCCGTCCCCTAATCCTAACCCGTACGCTGACACTAACCCGCGCCCTCACACGTACGCTCCCCCTAAAGCGTTGTCGTACCCTCACCTGGACCCTAAACCGTCCCCGTCCCCTAACCCTAACCCTAGCCCGAACATAACCCTAACCCTTCCCCGAAGCCTGACCAACACCCGTCCCATAATCCTAACGCGTACGCTGACACTAACCCGTGCCCTCACACGTACGCTCCCCCTAAAGCGTTGTCGTACCCTCACCTGGACCCTAAATCGTCCCCGTCCCCTAACCCTAACCCTAGCCCGAACCCTAACCCTAACCCTTCCCCGAAGCCTGACCCTCACCCGTCCCCTAATCCTAACCCGTACGCTGACACTAACCCGCGCCCTCACACGTACGCTCCCCCTAAAGCGTTGTCGTACCCTCACCTGGACCCTAAACCGTCCCCGTCCCCTAACCCTAACCCTAGCCTGAACCCTAACCCTAACCCTTCCCCGAAGCCTGACCCTCACCCGTCCCCTAATCCTAACCCGTACGCTGACACTAACCCGCGCTCTCACACTTACGCTCCCCCTAAAGCGTTGTCGTACCCTCACCTGGACCCTAAACCGTCCCCGTCCCCTAACCCTAACCCTAGCCCGAACCCTAACCCTAACCCTTCCCCGAAGCCTGACCCTCACCCGTCCCCTAATCCTAACCCGTACGCTGACACTAACCCGCGCCCTCACAAGTACGCTCCCCCTAAAGCATTGTCGTACCCTCACCTGAACCCTAAACCGTCCCCGTCCCCTAACCCTAACCCTAGCCCGAACCCTAATCCTAACCCTTCCCCGAAGCCTGACCCTCACCCGTCCCCTAATCGTAACGCGTACGCTGACACTAACCCGCGCCCTCACATGTACGCTCCCCCTAAAGCGTTGTCGTACCCTCACCTGGACCCTAAACCTTCCCCGTCCCCTAACCCTAACCCTAGCCCGAACCCTAACCCTAACCCTTCCCCGAAGCCTGACCCTCACCCGTCCCCTAATCCTAACCCGTATGCTGACACTAACCCGCGCCCTCACACGTACGCTCCCCCTAAAGCGTTGTCGTACCCTCACCTGGACCCTAAACCTTCCCCGTCCCCTAACCCTAACCCTAGCCCGAACCCTAACCCTTCCCCGAAGCCTGACCCTCAGCCGTCCCCTAATCCTAACCCGTACGCTGACACTAACCCGCGCCCTCACACGTACGCTCCCCCTAAAGCGTTGTCATACACTCACCTGGACCCTAAACCGTCCCCGTCCCCTAACCCTAGCCCGAACCCTAACCCTAACCCTTCCCCAAAACCTGACCCTCACCCGTCCCCTAATCCTAACCCGTAACCTGACACTAACCCACGCCCTCACACGTACGCTCCCCCTAAAGCGTTGTCGTACCCTCACCTGGACCCTAAACCGTCCCCGTCCCCTAACCCTAACCCTAGCCCGAACCCTAACCCTAACCCTTCCCCGAAGCCTGACCCTCACCCGTCCCCTAATCCTAACCCGTACGCTGACACTAACCCGCGCCCTCACACGTACGCTCCCCCTAAAGCATTTTCGTACCCTCACCTGGACCCTAAACCTTCCCCGTCCCCTAACCCTAACCCTAGCCCGAACCCTAACCCTAACCCTTCCCCGAAGCCTGACCCTCACCCGTCCCCTAATCCTAACCCGTACGCTGACACTAACCCACGCCCTCACACGTACGCTCCCCCTAAAGCGTTGTCGTACCCTCACCTGGACCCTAAACCGTCCACGTCCCCTAACCCTAACCCTAGCCCGAACCCTAACCCTAACCCTTCCCCGAAGCCTGACCCTCACCCGTCCCCTAATCCTAACCTGTACGCTGACACTAACCCGCGCCCGCACACGTACGCTCCCCCTAAAGCGTTGTCGCACCCTCACCTGGACCCTAAACCGTCCCCGTCCCCTAACCCTAACCCTAGTCCGAACCCTAACCCTAACCCTTCCCCGAAGCCTGACCCTCACCCGTCCCCTAATCCTAACCCGTACGCTGACACTAACCCGCGCCCTCACACGTACGCTCCCCCTAAAGCGTTGTCGTACCCTCACCTGTACCCTAAACCGTCCCCGTCCCCTAACCCTAACCCTAGCCCGAACCCTAACCCTAACCCTTCCCCGAAGGCTGACCCTCACCAGTCCGCTAATCCTAACCCGTACGCTGACACTAACCCGCGCCCTCAAACGTATGCTCCCCCTAAAGCGTTGTCGTGCCCTCACCTGGACCCTAAACCGTCCCCGTCCCCTAACCCTAACCCTAGCCCGAACCCTAACCCTAAAACTTCCGCGAAGCCTGACACTCACCCGTCCCCTAATCCTAACCCGTACGCTGACACTAACCCGCACCCTCACACGTACGCTCCCCCTAAAGCGTTGTCGTACCCTCACCTGGACCCTAAACCGTCCCTGTCCCCTAACCCTAACCCTAGCCCGAACCCTAACCCTAACCCTTCCCCGAAGCCTGACCCTCACCCGTCCCCTAATCCTAACCCGTACGCTGACACTAACCCGCGCCCTCTCACATACGCTCCCCCTAATGCGTTGTCGTACCCTAACCTGGATCCTAAACCGTCCCCGTCCCCTAACCCTAGCCCGAACCCTAACCCTAACCCTTCCCCGAAGCCTGACCCTCACCCGTCCCCTAATCCTAACCCGTACGCTGACACTAACCTGCGCCCTCACACGTACGCTCCCCCTAAAGCGTTGTCGTACACTCACCTGGACCCTAAACCGTCCCAGTCCCCTAACCCTAACCCTAGCCCGAACCCTAACCCTAACCTTTCCCCGAAGCCTGACCCTCACCCGTCCCCTAAACCTAACCCGTACGCTGACACTAACTCTCGCCCTCACACGTACGCTCCCCCTAAAGCGTTGTCGTGCCCTCACCTGGACCCTAAACCGTCCCCGTCCCCTAACCCTAACCCTAGCCCGAACCCTAACCCTAACCCTTCCCCGAAGGCTGACCCTCACCCGTCCCCTAATCCTAACCCGTACGCTGACACTAACCCGCGCCCTCACACGTACGCTCCCCCTAAAGCGTTGTCGTGCCCTCACCTGGACCCTAAACCGTCCCTGTCCCCTAACCCTAACCCTAGCCCGAAACCTAACCCTAAAACTTCCGCGAAGCCTGACACTCACCCGTCCCCTAATCCTAACCCGTACGCTGACACTAAACCGCACCCTCACACGTACGCTCCCTCTAAAGCGTTGTCGTACCCTCACCTGGACCCTAAACCGTCCCTGTCCCCTAACCCTAACCCTAGCCTGAACCCTAACCCTAACCCTTCCCCGAAGCCTGACCCTCATCCGTCCCCTAATCCTAACCCGTACGCTGACACTAACCCGCGCCCTCAGACATACGCTCCCCCTAATGCGTTGTCGTACCCTCACCTGGACCCTAAACCGTCCCCGTCCCCTAACCCTAGCCCGAACCCTAACCCTAAACCTTCCCCGAAGCCTGACCCTCACCCGTCCCCTAATCCTAACCCGTACGCTGACACTAACCTGCGCCCTCACACGTACGCTCCCCCTAAAGCGTTGTCGTACCCTCACCTGGACCCTAAACTGTCCCAGTCCCCTAAACCTAACCCTAGCCCGAACCCTAACCCTAACCCTTCCCCGAAGCCTGACCCTCACTCGTCCCCTAATCCTAACCCGTACGCTGACACTAACCCGCGCCCTCAGACATACGCTCCCCCTAATGCGTTGTCGTACCCTCACCTGGACCCTAAACCGTCCCCGTCCCCTAACCCTAGCCCGAACCCTAACCCTAAAACTTCCGCGAAGCCTGACACTCACCCGTCCCCTAATCCTAACCCGTACGCTGACACTAACCCGCACCCTCACACGTACGCTCCCCCTAAAGCGTTGTCATACCCTCACCTGGACCCTAAACCGTCCCCGTCCCCTAACCCTAACCCTAGCCCGAAACCTAACCCTAACCCTTCCCCGAAGCCTGACCCTCACCCGTCCCCTAATCCTAACCCGTACGCTGACACTAACCCGCGCCCTCACACGTACGCTCCCCCTAAAGCGTTGTCGTACCCTCACCTGGACCCTAAACCGTCCCCGTCCCCTAACACTAACCTTAGCCCGAACCCTAACCCTAACCCTTCCCCGAAGCCTGACCCTCACCCGTCCCCTAATCCTAACCCGTACGCTGACACTAACCCGCGCCCTCAAACGTACGCTCCCCCTAAAGCGTTGTCGTACCCTCACCTGGACCCTAAACCGTCCCCGTCCCCTAACCCTAACCCTAGCCCGAACCCTAACCCTAACCCTTCCCCGAAGCCTGACCCTCACCCGTCCCGTAATCCTAACCCGTACGCTGACACTAACCCGCGCCCTCACAAGTACGCTCCCCCTAAAGCATTGTCGTACCCTCACCTGGACCCTAAACCGTCCCCGTCCCCTAACCCTAACCCTAGCCCGAACCCTAATCCTAACCCTTCCCCGAAGCCTGACCCTCACCCGTCCCCTAATCGTAACCCGTACGCTGACACTAACCCGCGCCCTCACACGTACGCTCCCCCTAAAGCGTTGTCGTACCCTCACCTGGACCCTAAACCTTCCCCGTCCCCTAACCCTAACCCTAGCCCGAACCCTAACCCTAACCCTTCCCCGAAGCCTGACCCTCACCCGTCCCCTAATCCTAACGCGTATGCTGACACTAACCCGTGCCCTCACACGTACGCTCCCCCTAAAGCGTTGTCGTACCCTCACCTGGACCCTAAACCATCCCCGCCCCTAACCCTAACCCTTCCCCGAAGCCTGACCCTCACCCGTCCCCTAATCCTAACCCGTACGCTGACACTAACCCGCGCCCTCACACGTACGCTCCCCCTAAAGCGTTGTCGTACCCTCACCTGGACCCTAAACCATCCCCATCCCATAACCCTAACCCTAGCCCGAACCCTAACCCTAACCCTTCTCCGAAGCCTGACCCTCACCCGTCCCCTAATCCTAACCCGTACGCTGAAACTAACCCACGCCCTCACACGTACGCTCCCCCTAAAGCGTTGTCGTACCCTCAACTGGACCCTAAACCGTCCCCGTCCCCTAACCCTAACCCTAGCCCGAACCCTAACCCTAACCCTTCCCCGAAGCCTGACCCTCACCTGTCCCCTAATCCTAACCCGTACGCTGACACTAACCCGCGCCCTCACACGTACGCTCCCCCTAAAGCGTTGTCGTACCCTCACCTGGACCCTAAACCGTCCCCGTCCCCTAACGCTAACCCTAGTCCGAACCCTAACCCTAACCCTTCCCCGAAGCCTGACCCTCACCCGTCCCCTAATCCTAACCCGTACGCTGACACTAACCCGCGCCCTCACACGTACGCTCCCCCTAAAGCGTTGTCGTACCCTCACCTGGACCCTAAACCTTCCCCGTCCCCTAACCCTATCCCTAGCCCGAACCCTAACCCTAACCCTTCCCCGAAGCCTGACCCTCAGCCGTCCCCTAATCCTAACCCGTACGCTGATACTAACCCGCGCCCTCACACGTACGCTCCCCCTAAAGCGTTGTCATACACTCACCTGGACCCTAAACCGTCCCCGTCCCCTAACCCTAACCCTAGCCCGAACCCTAACCCTAACCCTTCCCCAAAACCTGACCCTCACCCGTCCCCTAATCCTAACCCGTAACCTGACACTAACCCGCGTCCTCACACGTACCGTCCCCCTAAAGCGTTGTCGTACCCTCACCTGGACCCTAAACCGTCCCCGTCCCCTAACCCTAACCCTAGCCCGAACCCTAACCCTAACCCTTCCCCGAAGCCTGACCCTCACCCGTCCCCTAATCCTAACCCGTACACTGACACTAACCCGCGCCCTCCGACATACGCTCCCACTAAAGCGTTGTCGTACCCTCACCTGGACCCTAAACCGACCCTGTCCCCTAACCCTAACCTTAGCCCGAACCCTAACCCTAACCCTTCCCCGAAACCTGACCCTCACCCGTCCCCTAATCCTAACCCGTACACTGACACTAACCCGCGCCCTCCGACGTACGCTCCCACTAAAGTGTTGTCGTGCCCTCACCTGGACCCTAAACCGTCCCCGTCCCCTAACCCTAACCCTAGCCCGAACCCTAACCCTAACCCTTCTCAGAAGCCTGACCCTCACCCGTCCCCTAATCCTAACCGGTACGCTGACACTAACCCGCGCCCTCACCCGTACGCTCCCCCTAAAGCGTTGTCGTACCCTCACCTGGACCCTAAACCGTCCCCGTCCCCTAACCCTAACCCTAGCCCGAACCCTAACACTAACCCTTCTCAGAAGCCTGACCCTCACCCGTCCCCTAATCCTAACCCGTACGCTGACACTAACCCGCGCCCTCACACGTACGCTCCCCCTAAAGCGTTGTCGTACCCTCACCTGGACCCTAAACCGTCCCCGTCCCCTAACCCTAACCCTAGCCCGAACCATAACCCTAACCCTTCCCCGAAGCCTGACCAACACCCGTCCCCTAATCCTAACGCGTACGCTGACACTAACCCGTGCCCTCACACGTACGCTCCCCCTAAAGCGTTGTCGTACCCTCACCTGGACCCTAAATCGTCCCCGTCCCCTAACCCTAACCCTAGCCCGAACCCTAACCCTAACCCTTCCCCGAAGCCTGACCCTCACCCGTCCCCTAATCCTAACCCGTACGCTGACACTAACCCGCGCCCTCACACGTACGCTCCCCCTAAAGCGTTGTCGTACCCTCACCTGGACCCTAAACCGTCCCCGTCCCCTAACCCTAACCCTAGCCCGAACCCTAACCCTAACCCTTCCCCGAAGCCTGACCCTCACCCGTCCCCTAATCCTAACCCGTACGCTGACACTAACCCGCGCCCTCACACTTACGCTCCCCCTAAAGCGTTGTCGTACCCTCACCTGGACCCTAAACCGTCCCCGTCCCCTAACCCTAACCCTAGCCCGAACCCTAACCCTAACCCTTCCCCGAAGCCTGACCCTCACCCGTCCCCTATTCCTAACCCGTACGCTGACACTAACCCGCGCCCTCACACGTACGCTCCCCCTAAAGCGTTGTCGTACCCTCACCTGGACCCTAAACCGTCCCCATCCCCTAACCCTAACCCTAGCCCGAACCCTAACCCTAACCCTTCCCCGAAGCCTGACCCTCACCCGTCCCCTAATCCTAACCCGTACGCTGACACTAACCCGCACCCTCACACGTACGCTCCCCCTAAAGCGTTGTCGTACCCTCACCTGGACCCTAAACCGTCCCCGTCCCCTAACCCTAACCCTAGCCCGAAACCTAACCCTAACCCTTCCCCGAAGCCTGACCCTCACCCGTCCCCTAATCCTAACCCGTACGCTGACACTAACCCGCGCCCTCACACGTACGCTCCCCCTAAAGCGTTGTCGTACCCTCACCTGGACCCTAAACCGTCCCCGTCCCCTAACCCTAACCCTAGCCCGAACCCTAACCCTAACCCTTCCCCGAAGCCTGACCCTCACCCGTCCCGTAATCCTAACCCGTACGCTGACACTAACCCGCGCCCTCACAAGTACGCTCCCCCTAAAGCATTGTCGTACCCTCACCTGGACCCTAAACCGTCCCCGTCCCCTAACCCTAACCCTAGCCCGAACCCTAATCCTAACCCTTCCCCGAAGCCTGACCCTCACCCGTCCCCTAATCGTAACCCGTACGCTGACACTAACCCGCGCCCTCACACGTACGCTCCCCCTAAAGCGTTGTCGTACCCTCACCTGGACCCTAAACCTTCCCCGTCCCCTAACCCTAACCCTAGCCCGAACCCTAACCCTAACCCTTCCCCGAAGCCTGACCCTCACCCGTCCCCTAATCCTAACGCGTATGCTGACACTAACCCGTGCCCTCACACGTACGCTCCCCCTAAAGCGTTGTCGTACCCTCACCTGGACCCTAAACCATCCCCGCCCCTAACACTAACCCTAGCCCGAACCCTAACCCTAACCCTTCCCCGAAGCCTGACCCTCACCCGTCCCCTAATCCTAACCCGTACGCTGACACTAACCCGCGCCCTCACACGTACGCTCCCCCTAAAGCGTTGTCGTACCCTCACCTGGACCCTAAACCATCCCCATCCCATAACCCTAACCCTAGCCCGAACCCTAACCCTAACCCTTCTCCGAAGCCTGACCCTCACCCGTCCCCTAATCCTAACCCGTAACCTGACACTAACCCGCGTCCTCACACGTACCGTCCCCCTAAAGCGTTGTCGTACCCTCACCTGGACCCTAAACCGTCCCCGTCCCCTAACCCTAACCCTAGCCCGAACCCTAACCCTAACCCTTCCCCGAAGCCTGACCCTCACCCGTCCCCTAATCCTAACCCGTACACTGACACTAACCCGCGCCCTCCGACATACGCTCCCACTAAAGCGTTGTCGTACCCTCACCTGGACCCTAAACCGACCCTGTCCCCTAACCCTAACCTTAGCCCGAACCCTAACCCTAACCCTTCCCCGAAACCTGACCCTCACCCGTCCCCTAATCCTAACCCGTACACTGACACTAACCCGCGCCCTCCGACGTACGCTCCCACTAAAGTGTTGTCGTGCCCTCACCTGGACCCTAAACCGTCCCCGTCCCCTAACCCTAACCCTAGCCCGAACCCTAACCCTAACCCTTCTCAGAAGCCTGACCCTCACCCGTCCCCTAATCCTAACCGGTACGCTGACACTAACCCGCGCCCTCACCCGTACGCTCCCCCTAAAGCGTTGTCGTACCCTCACCTGGACCCTAAACCGTCCCCGTCCCCTAACCCTAACCCTAGCCCGAACCCTAACACTAACCCTTCTCAGAAGCCTGACCCTCACCCGTCCCCTAATCCTAACCCGTACGCTGACACTAACCCGCGCCCTCACACGTACGCTCCCCCTAAAGCGTTGTCGTACCCTCACCTGGACCCTAAACCGTCCCCGTCCCCTAACCCTAACCCTAGCCCGAACATAACCCTAACCCTTCCCCGAAGCCTGACCAACACCCGTCCCATAATCCTAACGCGTACGCTGACACTAACCCGTGCCCTCACACGTACGCTCCCCCTAAAGCGTTGTCGTACCCTCACCTGGACCCTAAATCGTCCCCGTCCCCTAACCCTAACCCTAGCCCGAACCCTAACCCTAACCCTTCCCCGAAGCCTGACCCTCACCCGTCCCCTAATCCTAACCCGTACGCTGACACTAACCCGCGCCCTCACACGTACGCTCCCCCTAAAGCGTTGTCGTACCCTCACCTGGACCCTAAACCGTCCCCGTCCCCTAACCCTAACCCTAGCCCGAACCCTAACCCTAACCCTTCCCCGAAGCCTGACCCTCACCCGTCCCCTAATCCTAACCCGTACGCTGACACTAACCCGCGCTCTCACACTTACGCTCCCCCTAAAGCGTTGTCGTACCCTCACCTGGACCCTAAACCGTCCCCGTCCCCTAACCCTAACCCTAGCCCGAACCCTAACCCTAACCCTTCCCCGAAGCCTGACCCTCACCCGTCCCCTAATCCTAACCCGTACGCTGACACTAACCCGCGCCCTCACAAGTACGCTCCCCCTAAAGCATTGTCGTACCCTCACCTGGACCCTAAACCGTCCCCGTCCCCTAACCCTAACCCTAGCCCGAACCCTAATCCTAACCCTTCCCCGAAGCCTGACCCTCACCCGTCCCCTAATCGTAACCCGTACGCTGACACTAACCCGCGCCCTCACATGTACGCTCCCCCTAAAGCGTTGTCGTACCCTCACCTGGACCCTAAACCTTCCCCGTCCCCTAACCCTAACCCTAGCCCGAACCCTAACCCTAACCCTTCCCCGAAGCCTGACCCTCACCCGTCCCCTAATCCTAACCCGTATGCTGACACTAACCCGCGCCCTCACACGTACGCTCCCCCTAAAGCGTTGTCGTACCCTCACCTGGACCCTAAACCTTCCCCGTCCCCTAACCCTAACCCTAGCCCGAACCCTAACCCTAACCCTTCCCCGAAGCCTGACCCTCAGCCGTCCCCTAATCCTAACCCGTACGCTGACACTAACCCGCGCCCTCACACGTACGCTCCCCCTAAAGCGTTGTCATACACTCACCTGGACCCTAAACCGTCCCCGTCCCCTAACCCTAGCCCGAACCCTAACCCTAACCCTTCCCCAAAACCTGACCCTCACCCGTCCCCTAATCCTAACCCGTAACCTGACACTAACCCACGCCCTCACACGTACGCTCCCCCTAAAGCGTTGTCGTACCCTCACCTGGACCCTAAACCGTCCCCGTCCCCTAACCCTAACCCTAGCCCGAACCCTAACCCTAACCCTTCCCCGAAGCCTGACCCTCACCCGTCCCCTAATCCTAACCCGTACGCTGACACTAACCCGCGCCCTCACACGTACGCTCCCCCTAAAGCATTTTCGTACCCTCACCTGGACCCTAAACCTTCCCCGTCCCCTAACCCTAACCCTAGCCCGAACCCTAACCCTAACACTTCCCCGAAGCCTGACCCTCACCCGTCCCCTAATCCTAACCCGTACGCTGACACTAACCCACGCCCTCACACGTACGCTCCCCCTAAAGCGTTGTCGTACCCTCACCTGGACCCTAAACCGTCCCCGTCCCCTAACCCTAACCCTAGCCCGAACCCTAACCCTAACACTTCCCCGAAGCCTGACCCTCACCCGTCCCCTAATCCTAACCTGTACGCTGACACTAACCCGCGCCCGCACACGTACGCTCCCCCTAAAGCGTTGTCGCACCCTCACCTGGACCCTAAACCGTCCCCGTCCCCTAACCCTAACCCTAGTCCGAACCCTAACCCTAACCCTTCCCCGAAGCCTGACCCTCACCCGTCCCCTAATCCTAACCCGTACGCTGACACTAACCCGCGCCCTCACACGTACGCTCCCCCTAAAGCGTTGTCGTACCCTCACCTGGACCCTAAACCGTCCCCGTCCCCTAACCCTAACCCTAGCCCGAACCCTAACCCTAACCCTTCCCCGAAGGCTGACCCTCACCAGTCCGCTAATCCTAACCCGTACGCTGACACTAACCCGCGCCCTCAAACGTATGCTCCCCCTAAAGCGTTGTCGTGCCCTCACCTGGACCCTAAACCGTCCCCGTCCCCTAACCCTAACCCTAGCCCGAACCCTAACCCTAAAACTTCCGCGAAGCCTGACACTCACCCGTCCCCTAATCCTAACCCGTACGCTGACACTAACCCGCACCCTCACACGTACGCTCCCCCTAAAGCGTTGTCGTACCCTCACCTGGACCCTAAACCGTCCCTGTCCCCTAACCCTAACCCTAGCCCGAACCCTAACCCTAACCCTTCCCCGAAGCCTGACCCTCACCCGTCCCCTAATCCTAACCCGTACGCTGACACTAACCCGCGCCCTCTCACATACGCTCCCCCTAATGCGTTGTCGTACCCTAACCTGGATCCTAAACCGTCCCCGTCCCCTAACCCTAGCCCGAACCCTAACCCTAACCCTTCCCCGAAGCCTGACCCTCACCCGTCCCCTAATCCGAACCCGTACGCTGACACTAACCTGCGCCCTCACACGTACGCTCCCCCTAAAGCGTTGTCGTACACTCACCTGGACCCTAAACCGTCCCAGTCACCTAACCCTAACCCTAGCCCGAACCCTAACCCTAACCTTTCCCCGAAGCCTGACCCTCACCCGTCCCCTAAACCTAACCCGTACGCTGACACTAACTCTCGCCCTCACACGTACGCTCCCCCTAAAGCGTTGTCGTGCCCTCACCTGGACCCTAAACCGTCCCCGTCCCCTAACCCTAACCCTAGCCCGAACCCTAACCCTAACCCTTCCCCGAAGGCTGACCCTCACCAGTCCCCTAATCCTAACCCGTACGCTGACACTAACCCGCGCCCTCACACGTACGCTCCCCCTAAAGCGTTGTCGTGCCCTCACCTGGACCCTAAACCGTCCCTGTCCCCTAACCCTAACCCTAGCCCGAAACCTAACCCTAAAACTTCCGCGAAGCCTGACACTCACCCGTCCCCTAATCCTAACCCGTACGCTGACACTAAACCGCACCCTCACACGTACGCTCCCTCTAAAGCGTTGTCGTACCCTCACCTGGACCCTAAACCGTCCCTGTCCCCTAACCCTAACCCTAGCCTGAACCCTAACCCTAACCCTTCCCCGAAGCCTGACCCTCATCCGTCCCCTAATCCTAACCCGTACGCTGACACTAACCCGCGCCCTCAGACATACGCTCCCCCTAATGCGTTGTCGTACCCTCACCTGGACCCTAAACCGTCCCCGTCCCCTAACCCTAGCCCGAACCCTAACCCTAAACCTTCCCCGAAGCCTGACCCTCACCCGTCCCCTAATCCTAACCCGTACGCTGACACTAACCTGCGCCCTCACACGTACGCTCCCCCTAAAGCGTTGTCGTACCCTCACCTGGACCCTAAACTGTCCCAGTCCCCTAAACCTAACCCTAGCCCGAACCCTAACCCTAACCCTTCCCCGAAGCCTGACCCTCACTCGTCCCCTAATCCTAACCCGTACGCTGACACTAACCCGCGCCCTCAGACATACGCTCCCCCTAATGCGTTGTCGTACCCTCACCTGGACCCTAAACCGTCCCCGTCCCCTAACCCTAGCCCGAACCCTAACCCTAAAACTTCCGCGAAGCCTGACACTCACCCTTCCCCTAATCCTAACCCGTACGCTGACACTAACCCGCACCCTCACACGTACGCTCCCCCTAAAGCGTTGTCGTACCCTCACCTGGACCCTAAACCGTCCCCGTCCCCTAACCCTAACCCTAGCCCGAAACCTAACCCTAACCCTTCCCCGAAGCCTGACCCTCACCCGTCCCCTAATCCTAACCCGTACGCTGACACTAACCCGCGCCCTCACACGTACGCTCCCCCTAAAGCGTTGTCGTACCCTCACCTGGACCCTAAACCGTCCCCGTCCCCTAACCCTAACCTTAGCCCGAACCCTAACCCTAACCCTTCCCCGAAGCCTGACCCTCACCCGTCCCCTAATCCTAACCCGTACGCTGACACTAACCCGCGCCCTCAAACGTACGCTCCCCCTAAAGCGTTGTCGTACCCTCACCTGGACCCTAAACCGTCCCCGTCCCCTAACCCTAACCCTAGCCCGAACCCTAACCCTAACCCTTCCCCGAAGCCTGACCCTCACCCGTCCCGTAATCCTAACCCGTACGCTGACACTAACCCGCGCCCTCACAAGTACGCTCCCCCTAAAGCATTGTCGTACCCTCACCTGGACCCTAAACCGTCCCCGTCCCCTAACCCTAACCCTAGCCCGAACCCTAATCCTAACCCTTCCCCGAAGCCTGACCCTCACCCGTCCCCTAATCGTAACCCGTACGCTGACACTAACCCGCGCCCTCACACGTACGCTCCCCCTAAAGCGTTGTCGTACCCTCACCTGGACCCTAAACCTTCCCCGTCCCCTAACCCTAACCCTAGCCCGAACCCTAACCCTAACCCTTCCCCGAAGCCTGACCCTCACCCGTCCCCTAATCCTAACGCGTATGCTGACACTAACCCGTGCCCTCACACGTACGCTCCCCCTAAAGCGTTGTCGTACCCTCACCTGGACCCTAAACCATCCCCGCCCCTAACACTAACCCTAGCCCGAACCCTAACCCTAACCCTTCCCCGAAGCCTGACCCTCACCCGTCCCCTAATCCTAACCCGTACGCTGACACTAACCCGCGCCCTCACACGTACGCTCCCCCTAAAGCGTTGTCGTACCCTCACCTGGACCCTAAACCATCCCCATCCCATAACCCTAACCCTAGCCCGAACCCTAACCCTAACCCTTCTCCGAAGCCTGACCCTCACCCGTCCCCTAATCCTAACCCGTACGCTGAAACTAACCCACGCCCTCACACGTACGCTCCCCCTAAAGCGTTGTCGTACCCTCAACTGGACCCTAAACCGTCCCCGTCCCCTAACCCTAACCCTAGCCCGAACCCTAACCCTAACCCTTCCCCGAAGCCTGACCCTCACCTGTCCCCTAATCCTAACCCGTACGCTGACACTAACCCGCGCCCTCACACGTACGCTCCCCCTAAAGCGTTGTCGTACCCTCACCTGGACCCTAAACCGTCCCCGTCCCCTAACCCTAACCCTAGTCCGAACCCTAACCCTAACCCTTCCCCGAAGCCTGACCCTCACCCGTCCCCTAATCCTAACCCGTACGCTGACACTAACCCGCGCCCTCACACGTACGCTCCCCCTAAAGCGTTGTCGTACCCTCACCTGGACCCTAAACCTTCCCCGTCCCCTAACCCTATCCCTAGCCCGAACCCTAACCCTAACCCTTCCCCGAAGCCTGACCCTCAGCCGTCCCCTAATCCTAACCCGTACGCTGATACTAACCCGCGCCCTCACACGTACGCTCCCCCTAAAGCGTTGTCATACACTCACCTGGACCCTAAACCGTCCCCGTCCCCTAACCCTAACCCTAGCCCGAACCCTAACCCTAACCCTTCCCCAAAACCTGACCCTCACCCGTCCCCTAATCCTAACCCGTAACCTGACACTAACCCGCGTCCTCACACGTACCGTCCCCCTAAAGCGTTGTCGTACCCTCACCTGGACCCTAAACCGTCCCCGTCCCCTAACCCTAACCCTAGCCCGAACCCTAACCCTAACCCTTCCCCGAAGCCTGACCCTCACCCGTCCCCTAATCCTAACCCGTACACTGACACTAACCCGCGCCCTCCGACATACGCTCCCACTAAAGCGTTGTCGTACCCTCACCTGGACCCTAAACCGACCCTGTCCCCTAACCCTAACCTTAGCCCGAACCCTAACCCTAACCCTTCCCCGAAACCTGACCCTCACCCGTCCCCTAATCCTAACCCGTACACTGACACTAACCCGCGCCCTCCGACGTACGCTCCCACTAAAGTGTTGTCGTGCCCTCACCTGGACCCTAAACCGTCCCCGTCCCCTAACCCTAACCCTAGCCCGAACCCTAACCCTAACCCTTCTCAGAAGCCTGACCCTCACCCGTCCCCTAATCCTAACCGGTACGCTGACACTAACCCGCGCCCTCACCCGTACGCTCCCCCTAAAGCGTTGTCGTACCCTCACCTGGACCCTAAACCGTCCCCGTCCCCTAACCCTAACCCTAGCCCGAACCCTAACACTAACCCTTCTCAGAAGCCTGACCCTCACCCGTCCCCTAATCCTAACCCGTACGCTGACACTAACCCGCGCCCTCACACGTACGCTCCCCCTAAAGCGTTGTCGTACCCTCACCTGGACCCTAAACCGTCCCCGTCCCCTAACCCTAACCCTAGCCCGAACCATAACCCTAACCCTTCCCCGAAGCCTGACCAACACCCGTCCCCTAATCCTAACGCGTACGCTGACACTAACCCGTGCCCTCACACGTACGCTCCCCCTAAAGCGTTGTCGTACCCTCACCTGGACCCTAAATCGTCCCCGTCCCCTAACCCTAACCCTAGCCCGAACCCTAACCCTAACCCTTCCCCGAAGCCTGACCCTCACCCGTCCCCTAATCCTAACCCGTACGCTGACACTAACCCGCGCCCTCACACGTACGCTCCCCCTAAAGCGTTGTCGTACCCTCACCTGGACCCTAAACCGTCCCCGTCCCCTAACCCTAACCCTAGCCCGAACCCTAACCCTAACCCTTCCCCGAAGCCTGACCCTCACCCGTCCCCTAATCCTAACCCGTACGCTGACATTAACCCGCGCCCTCACACTTACGCTCCCCCTAAAGCGTTGTCGTACCCTCACCTGGACCCTAAACCGTCCCCGTCCCCTAACCCTAACCCTAGCCCGAACCCTAACCCTAACCCTTCCCCGAAGCCTGACCCTCACCCGTCCCCTATTCCTAACCCGTACGCTGACACTAACCCGCGCCCTCACACGTACGCTCCCCCTAAAGCGTTGTCGTACCCTCACCTGGACCCTAAACCGTCCCCATCCCCTAACCCTAACCCTAGCCCGAACCCTAACCCTAACCCTTCCCCGAAGCCTGACCCTCACCCGTCCCCTAATCCTAACCCGTACGCTGACACTAACCCGCACCCTCACACGTACGCTCCCCCTAAAGCGTTGTCGTACCCTCACCTGGACCCTAAACCGTCCCCGTCCCCTAACCCTAACCCTAGCCCGAAACCTAACCCTAACCCTTCCCCGAAGCCTGACCCTCACCCGTCCCCTAATCCTAACCCGTACGCTGACACTAACCCGCGCCCTCACACGTACGCTCCCCCTAAAGCGTTGTCGTACCCTCACCTGGACCCTAAACCGTCCCCGTCCCCTAACCCTAACCCTAGCCCGAACCCTAACCCTAACCCTTCCCCGAAGCCTGACCCTCACCCGTCCCCTAATCCTAACCCGTACGCTGACACTAACCCGCGCCCTCACACGTACGCTCCCCCTAAAGCGTTGTCGTACCCTCACCTGGACCCTAAACCGTCCCCGTCCCCTAACCCTAACCCTAGCCCGAACCCTAACCCTAACCCTTCCCCGAAGCCTGACCCTCACACGTCCCCTAATCCTAACCCGTACGCTGACACTAACCCGCGCCCTCACACGTACGCTCCCCCTAAAGCGTTGTCGTACCCTCACCTGGACCCTAAACCGTCCCCGTCCCCTAACCCTAACCCTAGCCCGAACCCTAACCCTAACCCTTCCCCGAAGCCTGACCCTCACCCGTCCCCTAATCCTAACCCGTACGCTGACACTAACCCGCGCCCTCACACGTACGCTCCCCCTAAAGCGTTGTCGTACCCTCACCTGGACCCTAAACCGTCCCCGTCCCCTAACCCTAACCTTAGCCCGAACCCTAACCCTAACCCTTCCCCGAAGCCTGACCCTCACCCGTCCCCTAATCCTAACCCGTACGCTGACACTAACCCGCGCCCTCAAACGTACGCTCCCCCTAAAGCGTTGTCGTACCCTCACCTGGACCCTAAACCGTCCCCGTCCCCTAACCCTAACCCTAGCCCGAACCCTAACCCTAACCCTTCCCCGAAGCCTGACCCTCACCCGTCCCCTAATCCTAACCCGTACGCTGACACTAACCCGCGCCCTCACAAGTACGCTACCCCTAAAGCATTGTCGTACCCTCACCTGGACCCTAAACCGTCCCCGTCCCCTAACCCTAACCCTAGCCCGAACCCTAATCCTAACCCTGCCCCGAAGCCTGACCCTCACCCGTCCCCTAATCGTAACCCGTACGCTGACACTAACCCGCGCCCTCACATGTACGCTCCCCCTAAAGCGTTGTCGTACCCTCACCTGGACCCTAAACCTTCCCCGTCCCCTAACCCTAACCCTAGCCCGAACCCTAACCCTAACCCTTCCCCGAAGCCTGACCCTCACCCGTCCCCTAATCCTAACCCGTATGCTGACACTAACCCGCGCCCTCACACGTACGCTCCCCCTAAAGCGTTGTCGTACCCTCACCTGGACCCTAAACCTTCCCCGTCCCCTAACCCTAACCCTAGCCCGAACCCTAACCCTAACCCTTCCCCGAAGCCTGACCCTCAGCCGTCCCCTAATCCTAACCCGTACGCTGACACTAACCCGCGCCCTCACACGTACGCTCCCCCTAAAGCGTTGTCATACACTCACCTGGACCCTAAACCGTCCCCGTCCCCTAACCCTAGCCCGAACCCTAACCCTAACCCTTCCCCAAAACCTGACCCTCACCCGTCCCCTAATCCTAACCCGTAACCTGACACTAACCCACGCCCTCACACGTACGCTCCCCCTAAAGCGTTGTCGTACCCTCACCTGGACCCTAAACCGTCCCCGTCCCCTAACCCTAACCCTAGCCCGAACCCTAACCCTAACCCTTCCCCGAAGCCTGACCCTCACCCGTCCCCTAATCCTAACCCGTACGCTGACACTAACCCGCGCCCTCACACTTACGCTCCCCCTAAAGCGTTGTCGTACCCTCACCTGGACCCTAAACCGTCCCCGTCCCCTAACCCTAACCCTAGCCCGAACCCTAACCCTAACCCTTCCCCGAAGCCTGACCCTCACCCGTCCCATAATCCTAACCCGTACACTGACACTAACCCGCGCCCTCCGACGTACGCTCCCCCTAAAGTGTTGTCGTACCCTCACCTGGACCCTAAACCGACCCCGTCCCCTAACCCTAACCCTAGCCCGAAACCTAACCCTAACACTTCCCCGAAGCATAACACTCACCCGTCCCCTAATCCTAACCCGTACGCTGACACTAAACCGCACCCTCACACGTACGCTCCCTCTAAAGCGTTGTCGTACCCTCACCTGGACCCTAAACCGTCCCTGTCCCCTAACCCTAACCCTAGCCTGAACCCTAACCCTAACCCTTCCCCGAAGCCTGACCCTCATCCGTCCCCTAATCCTAACCGGTACGCTGACACTAACCCGCGCCCTCAGACATACGCTCCCCCTAATGCGTTGTCGTACACTCACCTGGACCCTAAACCGTCCCCGTCCCCTAACCCTAGCCCGAACCCTAACCCTAAACCTTCCCCGAAGCCTGACCCTCACCCGTCCCCTAATCCTAACCCGTACGCTGACACTAACCTGCGCCCTCACACGTACGCTCCCCCTAAAGCGTTGTCGTACCCTCACCTGGTCCCTAAACTGTCCCAGTCCCCTAACCCTAACCCTAGGCCGAACCCTAACCCTAACCCTTCCCCGAAGCCTGACCCTCACCCGTCCCCTAAACCTAACCCGTACGCTGACACTAACCCGCGCCCTCACACGTACGCTCCCCCTAAAGCGTTGTCGTGCCCTCACCTGGACCCTATACCGTCCCTGTCGCCTAACCCTAACCCTAGCCCGAACCCTAACCCTAACCCTTCCCTGAAGCCTGACCCTCACCCGTCACCTAATCCTAACCCGTATGCTGACACTAACCCGCGCCCTCACACGTACGCTCCCCCTAAAGCGTTGTCGTACCCTCACCTGGACCCTAAACCGTCCCCGTCCCCTAACCCTAACCCTACCCCGAACCCTAACCCTAAACCTTCCCCGAAGCCTGACCCTCACCCGTCCCCTAATCCTAACCCGTACGCTGACACTAACCCGCGCCCTCACACGTACGCTCCCCCAAAAGCGTTGTCGTACCCTCACCTGGACCCTAAACCGTCCCCATCCCCTAACCCTAACCCTACCCCGAACCCTAACCCTAACCCTTCGCCGAAGCCTGACCCTCACCCGTCCCCTAATCCTAACCCGTACGCTGACACTAACCCGCGCCCTCACACGTACGCTCCCCCTGAAGCGTTGTCGTGCCCTCACCTGGACCCTAAACCGTCCCCGTACCCTAACCCTAACCCTAGCCCGAAACGTAACCCTAACACTTCCCCGAAGCCTGACCCTCACCCGTCCCCTAATCCTAACCCGTACGCTAACACTAACCCGCGCCCTCACACGTACGCTCCCCCTAAAGCGTTGTCGTACCCTCACCTGGACCCTAAACCGTCCCCGTCCCCTAACCCTAACCCTACCCCGAACCCTAACCCTAACACTTCCCCGAAGCCTGACACTCACCCGTCCCCTAATCCTAACCCGTACGCTGACACTAACCCGCGCCCTCACACGTACGCTCCCCCTAAAGCGTTGTCGTACCCTCACCTGGACCCTAAACCGTCCCCATCCCCTAACCCTAACCCTAGCCCGAACACTAACCCTAACCCTTCCCCGAAGCCTGACCCTCACCCGTCCCCTAATCCTAACCCGTACGCTGACACTAACCCACGCCCTCACACGTACGCTGCCCCTAAAGCGTTGTCGTACACTCACCTGGAGCCTAAACCGTCCCCGTCCCCTAACCCTAACCCTAGCCCGAACCCTAACCCTAACCCTTCCCCGAAGCCTGACCCTCACCCGTCCCCTAATCCTAACCCGTACGCTGACGCTAACCAGCGCCCTCACACGTACGCTCCCCCTAAAGCGTTGTCGTACCCTCACCTGGACCCTAAACCGTCCCCGTTCCCTAACCCTAACCCTAGCCCGAACCCTAACCCTTACCCTTCCCCGAAGCCTGACCCTCACCCGTCCCCTAATCCTAACCCGTACGCTGATGCTAACCCGCGCCCTCACACGTACGCTCCCCCTAAAGCGTTGTCGTACCCTCACCTGGACCCTAAACCGTCCCCGTCCCCTAACCCTAGCCCGAACCCTAACCCTAACCCTTCCCCGAAGCCTGACCCTCACCCGTCCCCTAATGCTAACCCTTACGCTGACAGTAACCCGTGCCCTCACACGTACGCTACCCCTAAAGCGTTGTCGTACCCTCAGCTGGACCCTAAACCGTCCCTATCCCCTAACCCTAACCCTAGCCCGAACCCTAACACTAACCCTTCCCCGAAGCCTGACCCTCACCCGTCCCCTAATCCTAACCCGTACGCTGACACTAACCCGCACCCTCACACGTACGCTCCCCCTAAAGCGTTGTCGTACCCTTACCTGTACCCTAAACCGTCCCCGTCCCCTAACCCTAACCCTTGCCCAAACCCTAACTCTAACAATTCCCCGAAGCCAGACCCTCACCCGGCCCCTAATCCTAACCCGTACGCTGACACTAACCCGCGTCCTCACAAGTACGCTCCCCCGAAAGCGTTCTCGTACCCTCAACTGGACCCTAAACCGTCCCCGTCCCCTAACCCTAACCCTAGCCCGAACCCTAACCCTAACCCTTCCCCGAAGCCTGACCCTCACCCGTCCCCTAATCCTAAGCCGTACGCTGACACTAACCCACGCTCTCACACGTACGCTTCCCCAAAGTGTTGTCGTACCCTCACCTGGACCCTAAACCGTCCCCGTCCCCTAAACCTAACCCTAGACCGAACCCTAACCCTAACACTTCCCCGAAGCCTGACACTCACCCGTCCCCTAATCCTCACCCGTACGCTGACACTAACCCACGCTCTCACACGTATGCTCCCCCTAAAGCGTTGTCGTACCCTCAGCTGGACCCTAAACCGTCCCCGTCCCATAACCCTAACGCTAGACCGAACCCTAACCCTAACCCTTCCCTGAAGCCTGACACTCACCTGTCCCCTAATCCTAACCCGCACACTGACACTAACCCGCGCCCTCACACGTACGCTCCCCCTAAAGCGTGTCGTGCCCTCACCTGGACCCTAAACCGTCCCCGTCCCCTAAGCCTAACCCTAGCCCGAAACTTAACCCTAAACCTTCCCCGAAGCCTGACCCTCACCCGTCCCCTAATCCTAACCCGTACGCTGACGCTAACCCGCGCCTTCACACGTTCGCTCCCCCTAAAGCGTTGTCGTACCCTCACCTTGACCCTAAACCGTCCCCGTCCCCTAACACTAACCCTAGCCCGAACCATCACCCTAACCCTTCCCCGAACCCTGACCCTCACCCATCCCCTAATCCTAACCCGTACGCAGACGCTAACCCGCGCCCTCACACGTACGCTCCCCCTAAATCGTTGTCATACCCTCACCTGGACCCTAAACCGTCCCCGTACGCTAACCCTCACCCTTGCCCGAACCCTAACCCTAACACTTCCCCGATACCTGACCCTCACCTGTCCCCTAATCCTAACGCATACGCTGACGCTAACCCGCGCCCTCACACGTACGCTCCCCCTAAAGCGTTGTCGTACCCTCACCTGGACCTTAAACCGTCCCCGTCCCCTAACCCTAGCCCGAACCTTAACCCTAACACTTTCCCGAAGCCTGACCCTCACCCGTCCCCTAATCCTAACCCTTCCGGTGACACTAACCCGCGCCCTCACATGTACGCTCCCCCTAAAGCGTTGTCGTACCCTCACCTGGACCCTAAACCGTTCCCGTCCCCTAACCCTAACCCTAGCACGAACCCTAACCCTAACCCTTCCCCGAAGCCTGACCCTCACCAGTCCCGTAGTCCTAACCCGTACGCTGACGCTAACCCGTGCCCTCACACGTACGCTCCCCCTAAATCGTTGTCGTACCCTCACCTGTAACCTAAACCGTCCCCGTCCCCTAACCCTAACCCTAGCCCGAACCCTAACCCTAACACTTCCTCGAAGCCTGACCCTCACACGTCCCCTAATCCTAACCCGTACACTGACTCTAACCCGTGCCCTCACACGCAAGCTCCTCCTAAAGCGTTGTCGTACCCTCACGTGGACCCTAAACCGTCCCCGTCTCCTAACCCTAACCTTAGCCCGAAATCTAACACTAACCCTTCCCCGAAGCCTGACCCTCACCGGTCCCGAAATCCTAACCCGGACGCTAACATTAACTCACGCCCTCACACGCACGCTCCCCCTTAAGTGATGTCGTACCATCACCTAGACCCTAAAACGTCCCCGTACCCTAACCCTAACCCTAGCCCGAATCCTAACCCTAACCCTTCCCCGAAACCTGAATCTCACCCGTCCCCTAATCCTAAACTGTACGCTAACACTAAGCCTCGGCCTCACACGCACGCTCCCCCTAAGGCGTTGTCGTACCCTCACCTGGACCCTAAACCATCCCCGTCCCCTAACCCTAACCCTAGCCCGAACCCTAACCCTAAGCATTCCCCGAAGCCTGACCCTCACCCGTCCCCTAATCCTAACCCGAACACTAACACTAACCCGCGCCCTCACACGCACGCTTCCCCTAAAGCGTTGTTGTACCCTCACCTGGACCCTAAACCATCCCCGTCGCCTAACCCTAGCCCGAACCCTAAACCTAAACCTTCCCCGAAGCCTGACCCTCACCCGTCCCCTAATCTTAACCCGTACGCTAACACTAACCTGCACCCTCACATGCACGCTCCCCCTAAAGGGTTGTTGTACTCTCACCTGGACCCTAAACCGTCCCCGTCCCCTAACCCTAACCCTAGCCCGAAACCTAACACAAACCCTTCCCCGAAGCCTGACCATCACCCGTCCACTAATCCTAACCCGTTCGCTAACACTAACCTGCGCCCTCACATGCACGCTCACCCTAAAGTGTTGTCGTACCCTCACCTGGACCCTAAACCGTCCCCGTCCGCTAACCATAACCCTAGCCCGAACCCTAACCCTAACCCTTCCCCGAAGCCTGACCCACACCCGTCCCCTATTCCTAACACGGACGCTAACACTAACCCGCACCCTCACACGCACGATCCCCCTAAAGCATTGTCGTACCCTCACCTGGACCCTAAACCGTCCCCGTCCCCGTCCCCTAACCCTAACCCTAGCCAGAAACCTAACCCTAACCCTTCCCCGAAGCTTGACCCTCACCCGTCCCCTAATCCTAACCCGTACGCTAACACTAACCCGCGCCCTCACACGCACGCTCCCCCTAAAGCGGTTTCATAATCTCACCTGGACCCTAAACCGTCCCCGTCCCCTAAACCTAACCCTAACCCGAACCCTAACCCTAACACTTCCCCGAAGCCTGACCCTCACCTGTCCCCTAATCCTAACCCGTACACTAACACTAACCCGCGCCCTCACACGCACGCTACCCGTAAAGCGTTGTCGTACCCTCACCTGGACCCTAAACCGTCCCCGTCCTCTAACGCTAACCCTACCCCGAACCCTAACTCTAACCCTTCCCCGAACCTGACCCTCACACGTCCCTTAAACCTAACCCGGACGCTAACACTAACCTGCGTCCTCACACGCACGCTCCCCCTAAAGCATTGTCATACCCTCACCTGGACACTAAACCTTCCCCGTTCCCTAACCCTAACCCTAGGCCGAACC
Source organism: Globicephala melas (assembly GCF_963455315.2). NCBI lineage: Eukaryota > Metazoa > Chordata > Mammalia > Artiodactyla > Delphinidae > Globicephala > Globicephala melas. The sequence goes on along the minus strand of NW_027207554.1, from coordinate 175,833 downwards.
CTAACACTAACCCTTCCCCGAAGCTTGACCCTCACCCGTCCCCTAATCCTAACCCGTACGCTAACACTAACCCGCGCCCTCACACACATGCTCCCCCTAATTCGTTGTCGTACCCTCACCTGGACCCTAAACCTTTCCCGTCCCCTAACCCTAACCCTAGCCCGAACCCTAACCCTAAGCCTTCCCCGAAGCCTGACCCTCACCCGTCCCCTAATCCTAACCCGTACGCTAACACTATCCCGCACCCTCACACGCACGCTCCCCCTAAAGCGTTGTCGTACCCTAACCTGTCCCCTAAACCGTCCCCGTCCCCTAACCCTAACCCTTCCCCAAAGCCTTACCCTAACCCTTCCCCTAATACTAACCCGTACGCTAACACTAATCCGTGCCCTCCCACGTACGCTCACCCTAAACCGTTGTCGTACCCTAACCTGTCCCCTAAACCATCCCCATTCCCTAACCCTAACCCTAACCCTAACCCTTACCCGAAGCCTTACCGTAACCCATCCCCTAATCCTAACCCGTACGGTAACACTAACTCATATTCTAACACGTACACTCACCCTAAACCGTCGTAGTACCCTAATCTGTACCCTAAACCATCCCCGTCACTTAACCCTAACCCTAACCCTAACCCTTACCTGCAGCCTTACCCTAACCCGTCACCTAATTCTAACCCGTACGCTAACACTAACCCATACCCTAACATGTATGGTCACCCTAAACCACTGTCACACCCTAACCTGTACCCTAAACTGTCCCCCTCTCCTAACCCTAACCCTTACCTGAAGCCTTACCCTAACCCATCCCCTAATCCTAACCCGTACGCTAAACTAACCCGTACCCTAACACGTACACTCACCCTAAACCATTGTCGTACCCTAAACTGTACCCTAAACTTCCCCGTCCCCTAACCCTAACCCTAACCTTTACCCGAAGCCTTACCTTAACCTGTCCCCTAATCCTAACCCGTATGCTAACACTAACCCATGCCCTAACATGTACACTCACCCTAAACCATCGTCGTTCCCTAACCTGTACCCTAAACCTTCCCAGTCCCCTAATCCTAACCTTAAACTTTACCTGACGCCTTACCCTAACCCGTCCCCTAATTCTAACCCATATTCTAACACTAACCCATACCCTAACATGTACGCTCACTCTAAACTCTTGTCATACCCTAACCTGTACCCTAAACTTTCCCCGTCCCCTAACCCTATCACTAACCCTTACCCGAAGTCTTACCCTATGTGGTCCCCTAATCCTAACCCATACGCTAACTCTAACTCATACCCTAACACGAATGCTGACTCTCAACCATTGTCATACCCTAACCTGTTCCCTAAACGGTCAGCGTCCCCTATCCCTAGCGCTAACCCTAACCCTTACCCGAAGCCTTACCCTAACCCGTCCCCTAATCCTAACCTGTACGTTAACACTAACCCTTACCCTTACATGTACGCTATCCCTAAACTGTTGTCATACCCTAACCTCTACCCTAAACCGTCCCCATTCCCTAAACATAACCCTAACCTGAATCATTACCCTAACACTTACCCTAATCCTAAATGGTACACTAACACTGACCTGTACCCTAACACTTTCTCTCATCCTAAACCATTGTCGCATCCTAAACCATACCCGTTCCCTAACCCTAACTCTAACCCTAACCCTAAACCTACTTATAGCACTATAACTCAGGAAAATTAAAATAACAAGAAACAACCACCCCAAAGTTTAGAGCTGCTCTGTTTACAAGAGTCTCGACTACGGTACAAATTAAATATCCTTGAAAGAGAGAAATGGGTAAAGAAGTTTTCATACTTACGTACAACGGAACATCACTCAACAATGAAATCAATGTTGTCCGGCCCGTACAAACATAATGAATGGATTTAGGTACAATGATTCAAAGGAAATAAGTCACACAGAAAAAGAAACTTATCATAAGATATCACTTATAGAGGGAATGTAAACTTCCTACAAATGAACTGAATTACAAAACAGAACAGAGTCTCACATTTAGAAAACAAACTTATGCTTTCTTAAGGGGAATGATGAGTTGGGGTGCTACGTAAAACCAGAGATTGAAATTAGCACAGATACTATTCCATAAGCCAAATATGTAATAGACGAGATATACTCCTTGCTCAACGAATTAGACTCAACACCGCCTATTCACTGCAGAGGAATATATCTGACAATAAGAATATTAAAACATATGTATTTATATGTCTCCGTAAGAGAATCAACTGTGTGTAGAGCAGTATACACAGCCATGAAAATCAACTAAACCCCATTATTAAAATAAATTTCAAAAACAAAGACTGGAAGGAGAGAAAGTTCTTAAATAATTCGTTCAGGGCTTGTGATGAAACTTGGATTTACCACATCTACACCCACAGCTGGGTGAGACATAAGGCAGGACATTTGGGGCTGAGAGGATTGGTGAGGTTCGGTGAGCAAATGGAGACCCTTTGAAGTAATACTGTATGCTACCCATTCCATGGGTCCCAACTCTCCTGGTTTAAGGGATTCTTCCTAGAGCTAAAACATGCATGGGAAACCCAGAGGATTGTACACCATGTGATCGGGCAATGTTTCTAAACCGCATCTCATTTTTTGTCCCTTGGTACACGGGTTCGCCATTCCAGATGCTTTACTAAAAATCTCCCCACGTGGAGAATCTGTGCCTTAAAACTCCTGTTTAGCACAGTTAGCAGTTTCTGCAGAGGTTGAACAGGAATAGGGAGAACCAATGAGAGACTAGCTGTAGGTGTTTGGACGGTCACATTTCACTCTAATTTCCCACCAGGAAGAGGAATTAACAAAAGGCTCAGCGTGCCGTGCCGGAACCAGATTAGGGCCTGAAGCAATCCTGCGGTTTTGCGGCCAGCTCACAAGAAAGCGAGTTGAAGAAAGGACCTTAGGGGCACTGTAATTCATAAACCTGCAGAGTTATAAATGACAGCTATCGTCCAAAAATATTCTGAAGTAAGGCTGCAAAGAGGACTTGAAAGCACGGCACAATTGCAGGAAATATATTTCAGGAGGTAGATGGAAACTGCATTAAAACATATGAAAAGCGACAGAACTTCGACAATGATGCACTTGGCCAAAAAATGCACATGCGTTTTTTCCTGAATATATCCAGGAAAAAACGCATACGGCCTTTTTTGCCAACCAAGGAAGCGTGCAATGGAAATCCGCACTACAATGAAGTCTCACTTCCCACCGGTCAAATGGGCCATCTGAAAAAAGTGTAAAAACCAGAAAGGCACGACAGGGCATGGAGAACTGGGAGCCTTCTTATGCTGATGGGCGGGATGTAAATTGCCAACAGCCACTCTGGAGAAGTGTATGGTGTTTCCTGAAACATCTAAAAAACAAAGCAACAGAGCCTAGGGCACTTCCACTTATGGTCCTATAGCTTAGGGAAATTAAAATCAAAAAGACACAGCCACCCCAAAGTTTGGGACGCCTCTGTTTACAGGAATCTCTTCTGCGGCACAAGTTAAATATCCCAGAGAGCAAATAATGGATAAAGAAGTTGCGGTACTTATGTACAACAGAATACCACTCAGCAATGAAATCTATGTCACCAGGCCCGTACCAGCATAATGAGTGGATTGAGGCACGATGATTCTAAGTGAAATAAGTCACACAGAAAAAGAAACATCATAAGGTATCACTAATACACGGAATGTGAACTTGGCTACACATGAACTGAATTACAAAACAGAACAGGGTCTCAAATTTAGAAAACCAACTTATGCTTGCTTAAGGGGGAAGGTGAGTTGGGGTGCTGCATAAAAGCAGAGTTTGAAATCAGCACAGATGCCGTTCCATAAGCCAAATATGTAATAGACAAGACCTACCCCTTGCTCAACGAAATGGATTCAACAATGAGGTATCACCTCACACCTGGTAGAATAGGCATCATAGAAAATCTACAAACAAAAAATGCTGGAAAGGGTGTGGAGAAAAGGAACCCTCTTCCACTATTGTTGGGAATATAAATTGATACAGTCATTATGGAGAACAATATGGAATTTCTTAAGAAACTAACAATAGAATTACCATATGATACAGCAATCCCAGTACTGGACATATACCCAGACAAAACCATAAATCAAAAAGAGTCATTCACCGCAATGCTCATTGCATCACTATTTACAATATCGAGGTAATGGAAGCAACCTAAATGCCCACAGACAGACGAATGCATAAAGCTGTGGTACATATATAAAATGGAATATTACTAAGCCATGAAAAGGAATGAAATTGGGTCATTTGTAGAGACGTCGATGGATCTAGAGACTGTCATACAGAGTGAAGTAAGTCAGAAAGAGAAAAACAAATCTGGTATATTCATGCATATATGTGGAACCTAGAAAAACTGTACAGATTAACCATTTTGCAAGGCATAAATAGAGCAACAGATGTAGACAACAAACGTATGGACAACAAGGGGGGAAAGCTGTTGGGGGGGTGGTGGTGGGAGGAGTTGAGAGACTGGGATTGGCATGTATACATTTATATGTATAAAATAGATAACCAATAAGAACCTGCTGTATAAAAATATAAAATAAAATTCAAAATTAAAAAGAAATAAAATTTAAAAAATAAAACAGAAAAAACAATTATTCCCTGCACATACATGTATTTATATGAATAAATTATTTCCATGCTTATATCTGTAAATACAAAAAAGAGGAATAAAATCTACCTTGAACCAAAAACGAAAAAGAGAAAAAAACACAGAACCCACCAGTTACACAGAGGAAAACCGTATCAGGGCACTTGCTCCAGTTGTAAACAATTCTGAAGTTGGTCAGTGGTGGGGAATCGTCTCCCATTCAGCCAGCAGCCCCCACGCAACAAGCGTCCTCATTGCAAAGCTGGGGCACCGTGCCGAGGCATCTGTGAGTAAACGTGAGCTGAGCCCCAGGCCAGTTGCTGCTGAACTATTCCCACCCGTCCCAGGTAAAACACCTGAATATATACAAGGACTTGAAAGCCTAGAGGAAGGGCCATAGAGCCACACGAGTGACAGCATGCCGGCCGACTTGGTGCCTGCAGGCCAGCCAGGATGGTCCTGGCCCTGGGTGCTCTTCTGGAAGATTTCCATTTCCCTGCCTGAGATACCCGTCCTGTCCCTGCCCCCACTGCTTTTTTCCTTCCTCACCTCTGCCCAGGGAGAAATTCCAGCAGCAGGTATGGGTGACACATCCTCTTCTTTAGCAGGTGGCAGCCTGGCAACTGCTGCAGAAAGTCCAGCAGAGCCCCACTCACACTGGGCCACCCACAAAGCCGTGGCCTCTCACTCCCTCCCACCAGCCCAGCCCCGAGACTGCTGACAGGGCAGAGAAAATGGCGTCAGGCACGGCTGCAGGGGCTCTTGCTGCCTGGAGTGGTATTTATATTGATCTCAACCCAGGCACACCTGGGGAGGGCTGGCCGGCACGGTAAGGCTGCCCAGGTCAGCCAATCATCACCCCTCAGGGGCTCACAGTTGCAGAAAATGGAACTTGCTGAACCGGCCAGGTCCAAGGAACAGGTGTGGGCTCCTGAGAGTCAGGATAGACAAGGGGCTGCAGCTTTGGCTTGTTTTCTAATCATTTTATCTGGCCCATGAGTGGGAGACAACTTCAAGAAAACCCTCTCCTAATGAGAGGAATCCAGGAGTCAGGGAGAGGAGGGGTGGGTGGTGGTTGGAGACAGAGGCCTGGTGCCCCGGGTGCAGTGGAAGTCTCTGGAAGACCAGGTGGAGGGAGGCCTCACGGAGTGATGCCCAGGGTCACAGACCTGTCGCAGCTGCTGTTTGTTAGTTCAAGTCCTGCTCTGAGGTGCTCTGTGTCAGCTCTGAGCGACAGGTGAGCTGGGGGTGCTCTGCAATGAGGGCTATGTGCACGGTTCCTGTGTGCCCAGCCCTGCCACGGTACCTGCAAGGGTAGCTCTGTATCCTGGGAGGGGCCTGACCACGAGAGCCCCGTGGGCTGGGGTGGGGGTGGGGTACCTGCCCAGGTGAGCTCCATATTCTGGGATTGGTCTGACCACGAGAGCCCCATGGGCTGCTGGGGACCTGGTAAAGGATGTCAGGACAGTCAGTGAAGCCACCGAGGATATACCTCCAGTTGCTCCTAATTCCTACACCCTGCTGGTCATTCTACCAACCACCAGGACATGGTATTCTGTATTAGTCTTCAATGATGCCTTCTTTTGTATTCCATTAGTCCCAGAGTCACAAGAAATTTTGGCTTGTGAGTGGCAGGACTCAACATACAACTAAAACAATACTTCCGGGCCGTCTGGCCCCAAGGGTGCAAAAATTCCCACACCGTCTTTGGGGAAAGCTTAGCTAAAGACCTAAAAGTTCTACCTCTGGAAAAGGAAACCCTCCTTCAATATGCAGACGACATTCTGATCGCCAGCCCTACTAAGGAGGCCTCTGAACTACCAAGCCAATAAAGGATAGAAGTTGTCCAAGAAAAAGCTCAAATATCACAGACTGCGGTGACCTGCCTGGGCTTCATTCTCACAGAAGGTCAGAGAAGCCCATCCCAGGAAAGGGAAGAAACCATTTTCAGCCTTACCCCTTTCTAAAACTAGAAGACAGCTTAGGGGTTCCTGGGGAGGCCAGGGTTTGCTGCTTCTGGATCCCTAACTACAGTCTACTAGCTGGGCCTCTATATGAAACACTGAAAGGAAAAGATGATGATCCTTTTGAATAGAATCCAGAAGTGGCCTTTCAAGAATGGAAAGAGCAGTCAATTCAGACCCTTGCCCTGGAACTCCCTAATTTAGCTAAACCCTTTGGCCTTTACATTCCCGGTGAAAGGTGAATCGCCATTGGAGAATTAGTGCAAAAACTGGGACCACTTGAAATGGAACAATGCAAGAATGCCATCCAGGTAGGATAAACTACGGTCACTAAGGGGCTTGGCCCACTGCCACATCTGGCCAAGATACTGGCGGTATCTAAAAACCTGGAAATCAGCAGCCCAAAAGGCCACCTCCCTCCTAAGGGAAAAGGACCCCACGTGGTGATCCTAACCACCAACCATGCCCTGAAGTTGCAGGGTTCGCTCCGTGGGCACACCGACCTCGAGTGAGGAGGCCCTCCAACTCCAACATCCAGAGAGATAACCGGGGGCAACAGGGCACCATGACGACTCGTGTGAACATCACTTGACCTGGAGTTTCTCTCATAAAACAACAAGAGTGTGTCCCAAAAGAGTAGACTACTGCTTGCAGGACTTACTGCACCCAGAGGGGAGCTAATAATCTTGGCGGGGGAACCGTATATCACACTGTCACCATAGAAAAGCCTACAGACACCGTGATGATGGTGGCCAATAAGACCGGCTGGACTCCTGTTTACTTCAAAAGGCTGTTGACTCAGTAGCCATCATGGTCCTTATCACCACTGACCCTGGACTGTCTGGGAGTTGAGCGGGCAGGGCTCTGACACCTGGTGCTGTTTGTATGTTAATTCAGGGGCCTAACTGAAGAAAGCGCAGACTACTGGTCAGAGCATCTAGGCTGGCAGAAACGGTCAGCCTAAGGTGGCCGAACAAATGTGGGGCGGGGTGAAACCGGCCCCCACAGCGTCTCTGCACATCTCTTTCCTGGACCCTTAAAGGTCATTAGAATCTATAACACTTCCAATGCTGGTGCTCAGGTGGACGAGCAGGGAGGCAGGGGTCCTGGGGACAATCAACGTCACCGGGAGGCTGCTGGGGAGAAGCTCTGACCCTCGCCCCAGGGTATGAGGGCTCCCAACTCAGCACTCAGCAGTTACAGAAGAAGGGTCTGCACCCTCAGCACTCCAAGAATGAGGAACGGGACAAAAGGCAGAGGAGGGGTTTGTCCCCAGCAAAGCCCATTAAAAATCCCTGGGAGATAAAAATAGAATCTGGGCAATAAAGTCAAGTCTAACCTTTTCTATCCTTTGTGCTTTGTCTAATTTCACGTGCTCCTAGGGTCCCGCATGCAGAGGTTCCACACCCGGCACTTCAGACCAGATTTCCTAGTGCAGAATGGCTGGGTCGACACCTCAGCTCCTGGGGCCCAGTGCAGACTCCACGATATAGAGCCTGAGCTACAGCCAACCCGGCCCTCGAGAGCTCTGCCGCCTCCCTCCCTCCCACTGACTCTGACAGGATCTCTACACAGCAGCCCAGCCCACAGCCCACGGGGTAGTGCATGCTCTCACCTCTCCATTCTCTGATCAAAATATAAAGTTTCCTTTGCTTGTGAACCAAACTCAGTCTCGATCTGTTGGCCCCAATGACACTGGGCAGGGGGACACTTGTTGGGGTCCACTCTGGAGGATCAGTAACAGAAATTGAGACTATTGTAACCTCAATGAACAGATGTGTGAGCCAAACTGTAGTTAACATAGAACAGTGTATAAAGCTCGGGTAAAATAAGATGTTTCTAACACTTCCATTTGATATTTCCATCACTTTTTATAAGCAAGTTCAGTGAAAAGGTTTGTCTTATTCGTCAGGTCAATATTAGAGAAACGAAGTGATTTCTTTCCAAGGATGTACATCTAATAATCCTGGTTAAACCTTCAATCTTGTTTTAAATGCTTTTCCATTGAAAATGATACCTCTCTTTCAGCTCCCCCATTTCTGAGAAGTATAAAATCTTATAATTTATTATTACCAAAGGGGAAAGGTGGGAGGAGGGATAAATTAACAGTTTGGAATTAACACATACACACTGCTATGTATAAAATAGATCATCAACAAGGAACTACTGTATAGCACAGGGAACTACACTCAACATTTTGCAATAACCTATAAGGGGAAATAATCTGAAAAAGAATAGATATTTTTATTGACATCATCTATCAATGATAGTTAAAGTGTAGCCTAAGGGAAGCTGGTGGTGAGTGCTTCTGACCCTGAAGACTTCAATCATCTAAAGTTTGGACTCTGCCTACTTCCCAAGGCCCTTAATGAACATATGTGTAGCCGTAGCTTAAAAACTTCCCCAGTTTGGGTTTCGGGGAGACACTGATTTTGAAAAAGCCCTGGTGTTCTCCTTACATGAATGGGACTCTTCCTACTGCTAAAACATGGCTGTCACACCCAGAGGATGGTATACCGTCTGATCGGGAAGAGTTTGGAAAAGGCATCTCATCTCCTCATCTCCTGGTGCTCGGGTTCACCCCTCCAGCGTCTTTACTAACAGTCTCCCCACTTGGAGATGTCAGCACTGTCAACATCCTGTTGCGTACAGTTTGGAATTTGTCCAGAGGATGAAGCGGAAGGATGAGGAACAATGAGAGACAAGTCCTAGGTGTTCAGACAGGCACATGTCACTCTAATTTCCAATCAGGAAGACGAATTGACCAAAGGCTAGGGTTGCCCATGGAAACAGTATAGGGCTTGAGGAAATCCCGCTGCTTTGTGGCCAGTTCCCATAAACACAAGTTGAACAATGGAACTCAGGGGCAGTAAAATTCACAAAACTGCAGAGTTGAAAATATCCATCACTGAAAAATGTCTTGAGGAAAGTCAGAGAAAAGGACTTGTAAGCAAGGGAGAATGGCAGGAAAGGGATTTGAGGAGGTAGAAAGGACTCGCCATTAAGCACAAGAAAAGGAGCTGAACATTGCCAACATTGCAGTTGGCCAAAAAGGGTGTATGCGTTTTTTTCTGTATATATTCAAGAAAAGGGCATACACTTTTTTAGCCAACCAAACAGGTGGGCACTGGAAGTCAATACTACAAAAGATATCACTTTGCATCAGTCAGAAGAGCCATCCTCATAAAGCGTAAACAACAGAAATGCAGGACAGGGCAACGAGAAGAGGGAGCCCTGTGAGACTTATAGTGGAAATGTATATTGCCAACGGCCATTCTGGAGAAGTGTATTGTGTTTACTAAAGCATCTAAAAAATGAGCTACAGAGCATAGGGCACTTGCACTCATGGGCGTATATCTTGGGAAAAACAAAAATCGAGAGGACACAGGCACCCCAATGTTTACCCCCTCTCTGTTTAAAAGATCCTCGACTAGGATATAACTTAAATGTCTCTGGAGGGAAAAAATGGATAGAGATGTGGTACTTAGGTAGAGTGGAATATTATTCAGCCTGGAAATCAATGAAATATGGCCAGTTGTAACAACTCCGGAGGAGTTACGTATGATCATTCTAAGTGACAGAATTCAAAAAGAAAAAGACACATATCATAAGATATCACTTAAAGGTGGAATCCAAAATGGCTACACATGAAATAAATTACAAAACAAAAACATAGTCAAATATGTAGAAAACACGCATAAGGCTGCTAAACGGGAAAGGTGGGGAGGGGTGAGGCATCATCCAGGAGGTTGAAATTAGCAAAGATACCATTCCAAATACCAAACTGATAATCAACAAGGCCTACACGGTAGCTAAAAGAACTGCACTCAGCACACTCAAGTCACCGGAAAAGAATATATACGACTGGTAAGAATCTGAAAAAGAATTTATTGATGACTCTCTGTACGTGAATCAAGTGGATGTACAGCAGCAAGAAACAGAGCTTTGAAAATCAGCTGTAACCAATATAGTAATAAATTGAAAAAAATAAACGACAGAGAGACAGAGAAAACCTCTTACAACTTTTCCTCAGGGACGGTGATGCAACATGGATTGAACACATCTAGACCCACAGCAGGATGAGACATAAGGCTGGAAACTGTTTGCGTTAAGAGAAATGTGAGGTTGGGTGAGGAAATGCACACCCTTTAAAGTAATACTACCTGGTACCTATTCAATGGGTCCCAAATCTGCAGGTTCAAGGGATCTTCCTACAGCTAAAACATGCATGGAAAACCCAGAGGACTGTACACCATGTGATCGGGAGATGTGTCTAAAATGCAGCTCATTTATCCTCTCCTGGTGCTCCTGTTCACCATTCCAGCCACGTTACTTAGAATCTCCCCACTTGGAGAATCAGCACATTTAAACTTCTGTTTCACACATTTTGCAAATTGTGAGGAGGATGAACGGGAAGAGGGGGAACCAATGAGAGAATAGTTGTAGGGGTTTGGACGGGCACATATCACTCTAATTTCCCATTAAGAATAAGAATTAAAGAAAGGCTCAGCCTGCCTCGCCGGAGCCAAAATAGGGCCTGAAGCAATCCTGCGGGTTTGAGGCCAGCTCACAAAAGAGCAACTTAAAAAATGGAGCTCAGGGTCACTGCAATTCACAAACCTGCAGAGTTATAAATGAAAACTAATGTCCAAAAATATGTTGAGGTAAGGCAAAGAAGAGGATCTGAATGCAAGACAGAATTGCAAGAAACAGATTTCAAGAGATAGATTGGACTCGTCTTTAACGCACATGAAAAGCGGCAGAATTTCGACAATGATGCAGTTGGCCCAAAAGGGCGTATGCGTTTTTTCCTGATTATATCCAGGAAAAAACGCATACGCACTTTATGGGCAACGAAGCAAGCAAGCAATGCAAATGTGCACAACAAAGAAGTCTCACTTCCCACCGGTCAAAAGGGCCATCCTAAAAAATTGTAAAAACCAGAAATGCAGGACAGGCCATGGAGAACAGGGAGCCTTTATACGCTGATGGGCAGTGTGTGAACTGCCGAGAGCCACTCTGGAGAAGTGTATGGTGGTTCCTAAATCATCTAAAAAACAGAGCTACAGAGCATAGGACACTTCCAATCATGGGAGTATATCTAGGGAAGTCTAAAAATCAACAAGACACAAGCACACCACAGTTTAGGGCTACTCTGTTTACAAGAACCTCAACTTCAGTACACCTTAAATATCCCAGGAAAGAGAACAATGGATAAAGAAGATGTGGTACTTATGTACAATGGAATATCTCTTCACCATGAAATCAATGTAATAAGGCTAGTAGAAGGATAAAGAGTGGATTTAGGTCCGATAATACTACTTGAAATAAGTCAAACAGAAAAAGAAACATATCATAAGATATCACTTATAGAGGGAGGGTAAATATGGCTGCACAAGAAATGAATTACAGAACAGAACAGTGTCTCACATTTAGAAAACACACTTATGTCAGCTTAAGGGGAAAGGAGAGGTGGGGTGATGCATAAAACCAGAGTTTGAAATTAGCACAGATACCGTTCAATAAACCAAATAGGTATTAGACAAGATCTACACCTTGCTCAATGAACTGGCCTCAACACACCCTATACACCGCAGAGAAATATATCTGAGTAATAAGAATCTTAAAACCCATGTATTGATATATCTCCATAAGGGAATCAAGTGTGTGCAGAGCGGCACAAACACAGCAGTGAAAATGAGCTAAACCCCATTATAGAAAGAAATTTTAAAAACAAAACGCTGAAACAATGAAAGAGAGAAAAATTCTTACAAAATTCGCTCAGGGGCTGTGATGCAACCTGGATTGACCACATATAAACCCACAGCTGGATAAGACATAAGGCTGGACACTTGGGGCTGAGAGGATTGGTGAGCTTTGGTGAGCAACTGCCGAAAGTTTAATGCAATACTTCATGCTACTCAGTCCAAGGGTCCCAACACTCCAGGTTGAAGGGAATCTTCCTACAGCTAAACCATGCTTGGGAAACCCAGCGGCTGGTATACCATATGATCGGGAAAGGTTTCTAAAACACACCTCATTTTTCCTCTCCTGGGGCTCCGGATCGACATTCCAGCCGCTTTACTAACAACATCCCCACATGGAGTCAATGCCTTTAAGTTCTGGTATCGCACAGTCTGCAGTTAGTGCAGAGGATGAATGGGAATAGGGGGAACCAGTGAGAAACAAGCTGTAGTGGTTTCAATGGGCACATGTCACACTAATGTCACATCAGTAAGAAGAATTAACCAAAGGCACAGCAAGGTGCCCCAGAAGAAAAATAGGGCTTCAAGGAATCCTGTGGTTATGGGGCAAGACCACAAAAATAAGAGCTGAAAAGTGGGGCTAAGGGCCACTGCAATTCAAAAACCTGCAGAGTTATAAAGGCCAACTATTTTCAAAAAATATATTGAGGTAAGGCTATGAAGAGACATTGAAAGCAAGGCAGAATTGCAGGAAACCGATTTCAGGAGGTAGACTGGAATTGCATTGAAAATATATGAAGAGAGTCAGAACCTCGACAATGATGCACTTGGCCAAAAAGGGCGTATGTGTTTTTTCCTGAATATATTCAGGAAAAAACGCATACACACTTTTTGGCCAACCAAGCAAGCTTGCAAATGAAATCTGCACTACAATGAAGTCTCACTTTCCCCCGGTCAAAAGGGCAATCTGAAAAAAGTGTAAAATCCAGAAAGGCACGACAGGGCATGGAGAACTGGGAGCCTTCTTATGCTGATGGGCGGGATGTAAATTGCCAACAGCCACTCTGGAGAAGTGTATGGTGTTTCCTGAAACATCTAAAAAACAAAGCAACAGAGCCTAGGGCACTTCCACTTATGGTCCTATAGCTTAGGGAAATTAAAATCAAAAAGACACAGCCACCCCAAAGTTTGGGACGCCTCTGTTTACAGGAATCTCTTCTGCGGCACAAGTTAAATATCCCAGAGAGCAAATAATGGATAAAGAAGTTGCGGTACTTATGTACAACAGAATACCACTCAGCAATGAAATCTATGTCACCAGGCCCGTACCAGCATAATGAGTGGATTGAGGCACGATGATTCTAAGTGAAATAAGTCACACAGAAAAAGAAACATCATAAGGTATCACTAATACACGGAATGTGAACTTGGCTACACATGAACTGAATTACAAAACAGAACAGGGTCTCAAATTTAGAAAACCAACTTATGCTTGCTTAAGGGGGAAGGTGAGTTGGGGTGCTGCATAAAAGCAGAGTTTGAAATCAGCACAGATGCCGTTCCATAAGCCAAATATGTAATAGACAAGACCTACCCCTTGCTCAACGAAATGGATTCAACAATGAGGTATCACCTCACACCTGGTAGAATAGGCATCATAGAAAATCTACAAACAAAAAATGCTGGAAAGGGTGTGGAGAAAAGGAACCCTCTTCCACTATTGTTGGGAATATAAATTGATACAGTCATTATGGAGAACAATATGGAATTTCTTAAGAAACTAACAATAGAATTACCATATGATACAGCAATCCCAGTACTGGACATATACCCAGACAAAACCATAAATCAAAAAGAGTCATTCACCGCAATGCTCATTGCATCACTATTTACAATATCGAGGTAATGGAAGCAACCTAAATGCCCACAGACAGACGAATGCATAAAGCTGTGGTACATATATAAAATGGAATATTACTAAGCCATGAAAAGGAATGAAATTGGGTCATTTGTAGAGACGTCGATGGATCTAGAGACTGTCATACAGAGTGAAGTAAGTCAGAAAGAGAAAAACAAATCTGGTATATTCATGCATATATGTGGAACCTAGAAAAACTGTACAGATTAACCATTTTGCAAGGCATAAATAGAGCAACAGATGTAGACAACAAACGTATGGACAACAAGGGGGGAAAGCTGTTGGGGGGGGTGGTGGTGGGAGGAGTTGAGAGACTGGGATTGGCATGTATACATTTATATGTATAAAATAGATAACCAATAAGAACCTGCTGTATAAAAATATAAAATAAAATTCAAAATTAAAAAGAAATAAAATTTAAAAAATAAAACAGAAAAAACAATTATTCCCTGCACATACATGTATTTATATGAATAAATTATTTCCATGCTTATATCTGTAAATACAAAAAAGAGGAATAAAATCTACCTTGAACCAAAAACGAAAAAGAGAAAAAAACACAGAACCCACCAGTTACACAGAGGAAAACCGTATCAGGGCACTTGCTCCAGTTGTAAACAATTCTGAAGTTGGTCAGTGGTGGGGAATCGTCTCCCATTCAGCCAGCAGCCCCCACGCAACAAGCGTCCTCATTGCAAAGCTGGGGCACCGTGCCGAGGCATCTGTGAGTAAACGTGAGCTGAGCCCCAGGCCAGTTGCTGCTGAACTATTCCCACCCGTCCCAGGTAAAACACCTGAATATATACAAGGACTTGAAAGCCTAGAGGAAGGGCCATAGAGCCACACGAGTGACAGCATGCCGGCCGACTTGGTGCCTGCAGGCCAGCCAGGATGGTCCTGGCCCTGGGTGCTCTTCTGGAAGATTTCCATTTCCCTGCCTGAGATACCCGTCCTGTCCCTGCCCCCACTGCTTTTTTCCTTCCTCACCTCTGCCCAGGGAGAAATTCCAGCAGCAGGTATGGGTGACACATCCTCTTCTTTAGCAGGTGGCAGCCTGGCAACTGCTGCAGAAAGTCCAGCAGAGCCCCACTCACACTGGGCCACCCACAAAGCCGTGGCCTCTCACTCCCTCCCACCAGCCCAGCCCCGAGACTGCTGACAGGGCAGAGAAAATGGCGTCAGGCACGGCTGCAGGGGCTCTTGCTGCCTGGAGTGGTATTTATATTGATCTCAACCCAGGCACACCTGGGGAGGGCTGGCCGGCACGGTAAGGCTGCCCAGGTCAGCCAATCATCACCCCTCAGGGGCTCACAGTTGCAGAAAATGGAACTTGCTGAACCGGCCAGGTCCAAGGAACAGGTGTGGGCTCCTGAGAGTCAGGATAGACAAGGGGCTGCAGCTTTGGCTTGTTTTCTAATCATTTTATCTGGCCCATGAGTGGGAGACAACTTCAAGAAAACCCTCTCCTAATGAGAGGAATCCAGGAGTCAGGGAGAGGAGGGGTGGGTGGTGGTTGGAGACAGAGGCCTGGTGCCCCGGGTGCAGTGGAAGTCTCTGGAAGACCAGGTGGAGGGAGGCCTCACGGAGTGATGCCCAGGGTCACAGACCTGTCGCAGCTGCTGTTTGTTAGTTCAAGTCCTGCTCTGAGGTGCTCTGTGTCAGCTCTGAGCGACAGGTGAGCTGGGGGTGCTCTGCAATGAGGGCTATGTGCACGGTTCCTGTGTGCCCAGCCCTGCCACGGTACCTGCAAGGGTAGCTCTGTATCCTGGGAGGGGCCTGACCACGAGAGCCCCGTGGGCTGGGGTGGGGGTGGGGTACCTGCCCAGGTGAGCTCCATATTCTGGGATTGGTCTGACCACGAGAGCCCCATGGGCTGCTGGGGACCTGGTAAAGGATGTCAGGACAGTCAGTGAAGCCACCGAGGATATACCTCCAGTTGCTCCTAATTCCTACACCCTGCTGGTCATTCTACCAACCACCAGGACATGGTATTCTGTATTAGTCTTCAATGATGCCTTCTTTTGTATTCCATTAGTCCCAGAGTCACAAGAAATTTTGGCTTGTGAGTGGCAGGACTCAACATACAACTAAAACAATACTTCCGGGCCGTCTGGCCCCAAGGGTGCAAAAATTCCCACACCGTCTTTGGGGAAAGCTTAGCTAAAGACCTAAAAGTTCTACCTCTGGAAAAGGAAACCCTCCTTCAATATGCAGACGACATTCTGATCGCCAGCCCTACTAAGGAGGCCTCTGAACTACCAAGCCAATAAAGGATAGAAGTTGTCCAAGAAAAAGCTCAAATATCACAGACTGCGGTGACCTGCCTGGGCTTCATTCTCACAGAAGGTCAGAGAAGCCCATCCCAGGAAAGGGAAGAAACCATTTTCAGCCTTACCCCTTTCTAAAACTAGAAGACAGCTTAGGGGTTCCTGGGGAGGCCAGGGTTTGCTGCTTCTGGATCCCTAACTACAGTCTACTAGCTGGGCCTCTATATGAAACACTGAAAGGAAAAGATGATGATCCTTTTGAATAGAATCCAGAAGTGGCCTTTCAAGAATGGAAAGAGCAGTCAATTCAGACCCTTGCCCTGGAACTCCCTAATTTAGCTAAACCCTTTGGCCTTTACATTCCCGGTGAAAGGTGAATCGCCATTGGAGAATTAGTGCAAAAACTGGGACCACTTGAAATGGAACAATGCAAGAATGCCATCCAGGTAGGATAAACTACGGTCACTAAGGGGCTTGGCCCACTGCCACATCTGGCCAAGATACTGGCGGTATCTAAAAACCTGGAAATCAGCAGCCCAAAAGGCCACCTCCCTCCTAAGGGAAAAGGACCCCACGTGGTGATCCTAACCACCAACCATGCCCTGAAGTTGCAGGGTTCGCTCCGTGGGCACACCGACCTCGAGTGAGGAGGCCCTCCAACTCCAACATCCAGAGAGATAACCGGGGGCAACAGGGCACCATGACGACTCGTGTGAACATCACTTGACCTGGAGTTTCTCTCATAAAACAACAAGAGTGTGTCCCAAAAGAGTAGACTACTGCTTGCAGGACTTACTGCACCCAGAGGGGAGCTAATAATCTTGGCGGGGGAACCGTATATCACACTGTCACCATAGAAAAGCCTACAGACACCGTGATGATGGTGGCCAATAAGACCGGCTGGACTCCTGTTTACTTCAAAAGGCTGTTGACTCAGTAGCCATCATGGTCCTTATCACCACTGACCCTGGACTGTCTGGGAGTTGAGCGGGCAGGGCTCTGACACCTGGTGCTGTTTGTATGTTAATTCAGGGGCCTAACTGAAGAAAGCGCAGACTACTGGTCAGAGCATCTAGGCTGGCAGAAACGGTCAGCCTAAGGTGGCCGAACAAATGTGGGGCGGGGTGAAACCGGCCCCCACAGCGTCTCTGCACATCTCTTTCCTGGACCCTTAAAGGTCATTAGAATCTATAACACTTCCAATGCTGGTGCTCAGGTGGACGAGCAGGGAGGCAGGGGTCCTGGGGACAATCAACGTCACCGGGAGGCTGCTGGGGAGAAGCTCTGACCCTCGCCCCAGGGTATGAGGGCTCCCAACTCAGCACTCAGCAGTTACAGAAGAAGGGTCTGCACCCTCAGCACTCCAAGAATGAGGAACGGGACAAAAGGCAGAGGAGGGGTTTGTCCCCAGCAAAGCCCATTAAAAATCCCTGGGAGATAAAAATAGAATCTGGGCAATAAAGTCAAGTCTAACCTTTTCTATCCTTTGTGCTTTGTCTAATTTCACGTGCTCCTAGGGTCCCGCATGCAGAGGTTCCACACCCGGCACTTCAGACCAGATTTCCTAGTGCAGAATGGCTGGGTCGACACCTCAGCTCCTGGGGCCCAGTGCAGACTCCACGATATAGAGCCTGAGCTACAGCCAACCCGGCCCTCGAGAGCTCTGCCGCCTCCCTCCCTCCCACTGACTCTGACAGGATCTCTACACAGCAGCCCAGCCCACAGCCCACGGGGTAGTGCATGCTCTCACCTCTCCATTCTCTGATCAAAATATAAAGTTTCCTTTGCTTGTGAACCAAACTCAGTCTCGATCTGTTGGCCCCAATGACACTGGGCAGGGGGACACTTGTTGGGGTCCACTCTGGAGGATCAGTAACAGAAATTGAGACTATTGTAACCTCAATGAACAGATGTGTGAGCCAAACTGTAGTTAACATAGAACAGTGTATAAGGCTCGGGTAAAATAAGATGTTTCTAACACTTCCATTTGATATTTCCATCACTTTTTATAAGCAAGTTCAGTGAAAAGGTTTGTCTTATTTGTCAGGTCAATATTAGAGAAACGAAGTGATTTCTTTCTAAGGATGTACATCTAATAATCTTGGTTAAACCTTCAATCTTGTTTTAAATGCTTTTCCATTGAAAATGATACCTCTCTTTCAGCTCCCCCATTTCTGAGAAGTATAAAATCTTATAATTTATTATTACCAAAGGGGAAAGGTGGGAGGAGGGATAAATTAACAGTTTGGAATTAACACATACACACTGCTATGTATAAAATAGATCATCAACAAGGAACTACTGTATAGCACAGGGAACTACACTCAACATTTTGCAATAACCTATAAGGGGAAATAATCTGAAAAAGAATAGATATTTTTATTGACATCATCTATCAATGATAGTTAAAGTGTAGCCTAAGGGAAGCTGGTGGTGAGTGCTTCTGACCCTGAAGACTTCAATCATCTAAAGTTTGGACTCTGCCTACTTCCCAAGGCCCTTAATGAACATATGTGTAGCCGTAGCTTAAAAACTTCCCCAGTTTGGGTTTCGGGGAGACACTGATTTTGAAAAAGCCCTGGTGTTCTCCTTACATGAATGGGACTCTTCCTACTGCTAAAACATGGCTGTCACACCCAGAGGATGGTATACCGTCTGATCGGGAAGAGTTTGGAAAAGGCATCTCATCTCCTCATCTCCTGGTGCTCGGGTTCACCCCTCCAGCGTCTTTACTAACAGTCTCCCCACTTGGAGATGTCAGCACTGTCAACATCCTGTTGCATACAGTTTGGAATTTGTCCAGAGGATGAAGCGGAAGGATGAGGAACAATGAGAGACAAGTCCTAGGTGTTCAGACAGGCACATGTCACTCTAATTTCCAATCAGGAAGACGAATTGACCAAAGGCTAGGGTTGCCCATGGAAACAGTATAGGGCTTGAGGAAATCCCGCTGCTTTGTGGCCAGTTCCCATAAACACAAGTTGAACAATGGAACTCAGGGGCAGTAAAATTCACAAAACTGCAGAGTTGAAAATATCCATCACTGAAAAATGTCTTGAGGAAAGTCAGAGAAAAGGACTTGTAAGCAAGGGAGAATGGCAGGAAAGGGATTTGAGGAGGTAGAAAGGACTCGCCATTAAGCACAAGAAAAGGAGCTGAACATTGCCAACATTGCAGTTGGCCAAAAAGGGTGTATGCGTTTTTTTCTGTATATATTCAAGAAAAGGGCATACACTTTTTTAGCCAACCAAACAGGTGGGCACTGGAAGTCAATACTACAAAAGATATCACTTTGCATCAGTCAGAAGAGCCATCCTCATAAAGCGTAAACAACAGAAATGCAGGACAGGGCAACGAGAAGAGGGAGCCCTGTGAGACTTATAGTGGAAATGTATATTGCCAACGGCCATTCTGGAGAAGTGTATTGTGTTTACTAAAGCATCTAAAAAATGAGCTACAGAGCATAGGGCACTTGCACTCATGGGCGTATATCTTGGGAAAAACAAAAATCGAGAGGACACAGGCACCCCAATGTTTACCCCCTCTCTGTTTAAAAGATCCTCGACTAGGATATAACTTAAATGTCTCTGGAGGGAAAAAATGGATAGAGATGTGGTACTTAGGTAGAGTGGAATATTATTCAGCCTGGAAATCAATGAAATATGGCCAGTTGTAACAACTCCGGAGGAGTTACGTATGATCATTCTAAGTGACAGAATTCAAAAAGAAAAAGACACATATCATAAGATATCACTTAAAGGTGGAATCCAAAATGGCTACACATGAAATAAATTACAAAACAAAAACATAGTCAAATATGTAGAAAACACGCATAAGGCTGCTAAACGGGAAAGGTGGGGAGGGGTGAGGCATCATCCAGGAGGTTGAAATTAGCAAAGATACCATTCCAAATACCAAACTGATAATCAACAAGGCCTACACGGTAGCTAAAAGAACTGCACTCAGCACACTCAAGTCACCGGAAAAGAATATATACGACTGGTAAGAATCTGAAAAAGAATTTATTGATGACTCTCTGTACGTGAATCAAGTGGATGTACAGCAGCAAGAAACAGAGCTTTGAAAATCAGCTGTAACCAATATAGTAATAAATTGAAAAAAATAAACGACAGAGAGACAGAGAAAACCTCTTACAACTTTTCCTCAGGGACGGTGATGCAACATGGATTGAACACATCTAGACCCACAGCAGGATGAGACATAAGGCTGGAAACTGTTTGCGCTAAGAGAAATGTGAGGTTGGGTGAGGAAATGCACACCCTTTAAAGTAATACTACCTGGTACCCATTCAATGGGTCCCAAATCTGCAGGTTCAAGGGATCTTCCTACAGCTAAAACATGCATGGAAAACCCAGAGGACTGTACACCATGTGATCGGGAGATGTGTCTAAAATGCACCTCATTTATCCTCTCCTGGTGCTCCTGTTCACCATTCCAGCCATGTTACTTAGAATCTCCCCACTTGGAGAATCAGCACATTTAAACTTCTGTTTCACACATTTTGCAAATTGTGAGGAGGATGAACGGGAAGAGGGGGAACCAATGAGAGAATAGTTGTAGGGGTTTGGACGGGCACATATCACTCTAATTTCCCATTAAGAATAAGAATTAAAGAAAGGCTCAGCCTGCCTCGCCGGAGCCAAAATAGGGCCTGAAGCAATCCTGCGGGTTTGAGGCCAGCTCACAAAAGAGCAACTTAAAAAATGGAGCTCAGGGTCACTGCAATTCACAAACCTGCAGAGTTATAAATGAAAACTAATGTCCAAAAATATGTTGAGGTAAGGCAAAGAAGAGGATCTGAATGCAAGACAGAATTGCAAGAAACAGATTTCAAGAGATAGATTGGACTCGTCTTTAACGCACATGAAAAGCGGCAGAATTTCGACAATGATGCAGTTGGCCCAAAAGGGCGTATGCGTTTTTTCCTGATTATATCCAGGAAAAAACGCATACGCACTTTATGGGCAACGAAGCAAGCAAGCAATGCAAATGTGCACAACAAAGAAGTCTCACTTCCCACCGGTCAAAAGGGCCATCCTAAAAAATTGTAAAAACCAGAAATGCAGGACAGGCCATGGAGAACAGGGAGCCTTTATACGCTGATGGGCAGTGTGTGAACTGCCGAGAGCCACTCTGGAGAAGTGTATGGTGGTTCCTAAATCATCTAAAAAACAGAGCTACAGAGCATAGGACACTTCCAATCATGGGAGTATATCTAGGGAAGTCTAAAAATCAACAAGACACAAGCACACCACAGTTTAGGGCTACTCTGTTTACAAGAACCTCAACTTCAGTACACCTTAAATATCCCAGGAAAGAGAACAATGGATAAAGAAGATGTGGTACTTATGTACAATGGAATATCTCTTCACCATGAAATCAATGTAATAAGGCTAGTAGAAGGATAAAGAGTGGATTTAGGTCCGATAATACTACTTGAAATAAGTCAAACAGAAAAAGAAACATATCATAAGATATCACTTATAGAGGGAGGGTAAATATGGCTGCACAAGAAATGAATTACAGAACAGAACAGTGTCTCACATTTAGAAAACACACTTATGTCAGCTTAAGGGGAAAGGAGAGGTGGGGTGATGCATAAAACCAGAGTTTGAAATTAGCACAGATACCGTTCAATAAACCAAATAGGTATTAGACAAGATCTACACCTTGCTCAATGAACTGGCCTCAACACACCCTATACACCGCAGAGAAATATATCTGAGTAATAAGAATCTTAAAACCCATGTATTGATATATCTCCATAAGGGAATCAAGTGTGTGCAGAGCGGCACAAACACAGCAGTGAAAATGAGCTAAACCCCATTATAGAAAGAAATTTTAAAAACAAAACGCTGAAACAATGAAAGAGAGAAAAATTCTTACAAAATTCGCTCAGGGGCTGTGATGCAACCTGGATTGACCACATATAAACCCACAGCTGGATAAGACATAAGGCTGGACACTTGGGGCTGAGAGGATTGGTGAGCTTTGGTGAGCAACTGCCGAAAGTTTAATGCAATACTTCATGCTACTCAGTCCAAGGGTCCCAACACTCCAGGTTGAAGGGAATCTTCCTACAGCTAAACCATGCTTGGGAAACCCAGCGACTGGTATACCATATGATCGGGAAAGGTTTCTAAAACGCACCTCATTTTTCCTCTCCTGGGGCTCCGGATCGACATTCCAGCCGCTTTACTAACAACATCCCCACATGGAGTCAATGCCTTTAAGTTCTGGTATCGCACAGTCTGCAGTTAGTGCAGAGGATGAATGGGAATAGGGGGAACCAGTGAGAAACAAGCTGTAGTGGTTTCAATGGGCACATGTCACACTAATGTCACATCAGTAAGAAGAATTAACCAAAGGCACAGCAACGTGCCCCAGAAGAAAAATAGGGCTTCAAGGAATCCTGTGGTTATGGGGCAAGACCACAAAAATAAGAGCTGAAAAGTGGGGCTAAGGGCCACTGCAATTCAAAAACCTGCAGAGTTATAAAGGCCAACTATTTTCAAAAAATATATTGAGGTAAGGCTATGAAGAGACATTGAAAGCAAGGCAGAATTGCAGGAAACCGATTTCAGGAGGTAGACTGGAATTGCATTGAAAACATACGAAGAGAGTCAGAACCTCGACAATGATGCACTTGGCCAAAAAGGGCGTATGTGTTTTTTCCTGAATATATTCAGGAAAAAACGCATACACACTTTTTGGCCAACCAAGCAAGCTTGCAAATGAAATCTGCACTACAATGAAGTCTCACTTACACCTGGTCAAAAGGGCAATCTGAAAAAAGTGTAAAATCCATAAAGGCACGACAGGGCATGGAGAACTGGGAGCCTTCTTATGCTGATGGGCGGGATGTAAATTGCCAACAGCCACTCTGGAGAAGTGTATGGTGTTTCCCGAAACATCTAAAAAACAAAGCAACAGAGCCTAGGGCACTTCCACTTATGGTCCTATAGCTTAGGGAAATTAAAATCAAAAAGACACAGCCACCCCAAAGTTTGGGACGCCTCTGTTTACAAGAACCTCGTTTACAGTACAAGTTCAATATTGCAGAAAGTGAAAAATGGGTAAAGAAGTTGTGGTATTTACGTACAATGCAGTATCACTCAGCAATGAAATCTATGTGATCAGGCCCGTAGCAGCACAATGAGTGTATTCAGGTATGGTGATTCTAACTGAAATAAGTCACACAGAAAAAGAAACATTAAAAAATATCACTAATACACTGAATGTAAACTTGGCTACAGAGGAACTGAATTCCAAAACAGAACAGGGTCTCAAATTTAGAAAAGCAACTTATGCTTGCTTAAGGAGAAAGGTGAGTTGGGGTGCTGCATAAAACCAGAGATTGAAATGAGCACAGATAAAGTTCCTTAAGCCAAATATGGAATAGACAAGAGCTACTCCTTGCTCAACGAAATGGACTCAACACCCCATATTAAACGCCTAAGAATGTACCTGACTAGTAAGTATCTTAAAACCTATGGATTGCTATGTCTCCAAAAGAGAATCAAGCGTGTGTACAGGGGCATAAACGCAGCAGTGATAGGATTGGAGAGGTTCGGTGAGCAAATGAAGACCCTTTGAAGTCATATTGCATGGTACCCATTACACGGGTCTCAACTCTCCAAGTTTAAGGTATTCTTCCTTCAGCTAAAACATGCATGTGGAACCCAGAGTATGATCAACCGTGTGATCGGGAGACGTGTTCAAATATGTCTCAGTTTTCGTACCCTGGTACTCGGGTGCAACATTCCAGACACTTTACTAACACTCTCCCCACTTGGAGAGTCAGTCCCTTTAACCTCCTGTTTGGCCCAGTTTGCAATTTCTGCAGAAGATGAACAGGAATAGGGAGAACCAATGAGAGACTAGCTGGAGGTGTCTGGACGGGCAAATTTAACTCTCATTTCCCACCAGGAAGAGAAATTAACCAAAGGCTCAGCGTGCCGTGCCGGAACCAGATTAGGGCCTGAAGCCATCCTGCGGTGTTGCGGCCAGCTCACAAGAAAGCGAGTTGAAGAAAGGAGCTCAGGGGCACTGTAATTCACAAACCTGCAGAGTTATAAATGACAGCTATCGTCCAAAAATATACTGAAGTAAGGCTGCCAAGAGGACTTGAAAGCAGGGCAGAATTGCAGGAAACCGATTTCAGGAGGTAGACTGGAATTGCATTGAAAGCATAGGAAAAGAGGCAGAACGTCCACAATGATGCACTTGGCCAAAAAGGGCGTATGCGTTTTTTCCTGAATATATTCAGGAAAAAACGCATACGCCCTTTTTGGCCAACCAAGCAAGCTTGCAAAGGAAATCTGCACTACAATGAAGTCTCACTTCCCCCCGGTCAAAAGGGCCATCTGATAAAAGTGTAAAATCCAGAAAGGCAGGACAGGCCATGGAGAACTGGGAGCCTTGTTATGCTGATGGGCGGGATGTAAATTGCCAACAGACACTCGGGAGAAGTGTATGGTGTTTCCTGAAACATCTAAAAAACAAAGCAACAAAGCCTAGGGCACTTCCACTTATGGTCCTATAGCTTAGGGAAATTAAAATCAAAAAGACACAGCCACCCCAAAGTTTGGGACGCCTCTGTTTACAAGAACCTCATTTACAGTACAAGTTCAATATCACAGAAAGTGAAAAATGGATAAAGAACTTGTGGTACTTACGTACAATGCAGTATCACTCAGCAATGAAATCTATGTCATCAGGCCCGTAGCAGCATAATGAGTGGATTCAGGTACGATGATTCTAACTGAAATAAGTCACACAGAAAAAGGAACATCATAAGATATCACTAATACACGGAATGTAAACTTGGCTACACAGGAACTGAATTCCAAAACAGAACAGGTTCTCAAATTTAGAAAACCAACTTATGCTTGCTTAAGGGGAAAGGTGAGTTGGGGTGCTGCATAAAACCAGAGATTGAAATGAGCACAGATAAAGTTCCTTAAGCCAAATATGGAATAGACAAGAGCTACTCCTTGCTCAACGAAATGGACTCAACACCCCATATTAAACGCCTAAGAATGTACCTGACTAGTAAGTATCTTAAAACCTATGGATTGCTATGTCTCCAAAAGAGAATCAAGCGTGTGTACAGGGGCATAAACGCAGCAGTGATAGGATTGGAGAGGATCGGTGAGCAAATGAAGACCCTTTGAAGTCATATTGCATGGTAACCATTACACGGGTCTCAACTCTCCAAGTTTAAGGTATTCTTCCTTCAGCTAAAACATGCATGTGGAACCCAGAGCATGATCAACCGTGTGAATGGGAGACGTGTTAAAATATGTCTCAGTTTTCCTCCCCTGGTACTCGGGTGCAACATTCCAGACGGTTTACTCACACCCTCCCCACTTGGAGAGTCAGCGCCTTTAACCTCCTGTTTGGCCCAGTTTGCAATTTCTGCGGAAGATGAACAGGAATAGCGAGAACCAATGAGAGACTAGCTGGAAGTGTCTGGACGGGCAAATTTAACTCTCATTTCCCACCAGGAAGAGGAAATAACCAAAGGCTCAGCGTGCCGTGCCGGAACCAGATTAGGGCCTGAAGCCATCCTGCGGTGTTGCGGCCAGCTCACAAGAAAGCGAGTTGAAGAAAGGAGCTCAGGGGTACTGTAATTCACAAACCTGCAGAGTTATAAATGACAGCTATCCTCCAAAAATATACTGAAGTAAGGCTGCCAAGAGGACTTGAAAGCGGGGCAGAATTGCAGGAAACCGATTTCAGGAGGTAGACTGGAACTGCATTTCAAGCATAGGAAAAGAGGCAGAACGTCCACAATGATGCACTTGGCCAAAAAGGGCGCATGCGTTTTTTCCTGAATATATTCAGGAAAAAACGCATGCGCCCTTTTTGGCCAACCAAGCAAGCTTGCAATGGAAATCTGCACTACAATGAAGTCTCACTTCCCCCGGGTCAAAAGGGCCATCTGAAAAAAATGTAAAATCCAGAAAGGCAGGACAGGCCATGGAGAACTGGGAGCCTTGTTATGCTGATGGGTGGGATGTAAATTGCCAACAGACACTCGGGAGAAATATAAGGTGTTTCCTGAAACATCTAAAAAACAAAGCAACAGAGCCTAGGGCACTTCCACTTATGGTCCTATAGCTTAGGGAAATTAAAATCAAAAAGACACAGCCACCCCAAAGTTTGGGACACCTCTGTTTACAAGAACCTCGTTTACAGTACAAGTTCAACATCGCAGAAAGTGAAAAATGGATAAAGAACTTGTGGTACTTACGTACAATGCAGTATCACTCAGCAATGAAATCTATGTCATCAGGCCCTTAGCAGCACAATGAGTGGATTCAGGTATGATGATTCTAACTGAAATAAGTCACACAGAAAAAGAAACATCATAAGATATCAGTAATACACGGAATGTAAACTTGGCTACACAGGAACTGAATTACAGAACAGAACAGGGTCTCAAATTTAGAAAACCAACTTATGCTTGCTTAAGGCGAAAGGTGAGTTGGGGTGCTGCATAAAACCAGAGATTGAAATGAGCACAGATAAAGTTCCTTAAGCCAAATATGGAATAGACAAGAGCTACTCCTTGCTCAACGAAATGGACTCAACACCGCATATTAAACGCCTAAGAATGTACCTGACTAGTAATTATCTTAAAACCTATGGATTGCTATGTCTCCGAAAGAGAATCAAGCGTGTGTACAGGGGCATAAACGCAGCAGTGATAGGATTGGAGAGGTTCGGTGAGCAAATGAAGACCCTTTGAAGTCATATTGCATGGTACCCATTTCACGGGTCTCAACTCTCCAGGTTTAAGGTATTCTTCCTTCAGCTAAAACATGCATGTGGAACCCAGAGTATGATCAACCGTGTGAACGGGAGACGTGTTCAAATATGTCTCAGTTTTCCTCCCCTGGTACTCCGGTGCAACATTCCAGACGCTTTACTAACACTCTCCCCACTTGGAGAGTCAGCGCCTTTAACCTCCTGTTTGGCCCAGTTTGCAATTTCTGTGGAAGATGAACAGGAATAGGGAGAACCAATGAGAGACTAGCTGGAGGTGTCAGGATGGGCAAATTTAACTCTCATTTCCCACCAGGAAGAGGAAATAACCAAAGGCTCAGCGTGCCGTGCCGGAACCAGATTAGGGCCTGAAGCCATCTTGCTGTGTTGCGGCCAGCTCAAAAGAAAGCAAGTTGAAGAAAGGAGCTCAGGGGCACTGTAATTCACAAAACTGTAGAGTTATAAATGACAGCTATCGTCCAAAAATATACTGAAGTAAGGCTGCCAAGAGGACTTGAAAGCAGGGCAGAATTGCAGGAAACCGATTTCAGGAGGTAGACTGAAATTGCATTGAAAGCATAGGAAAAGAGGCAGAACGTCCACAATGATGCACTTGGCCAAAAAGGGCGTATGCGTTTTTTCCTGAATATATTCAGGAAAAAACGCATACGCCCTTTTTGGCCAACCAAGCAAGCTTGCAAAGGAAATCTGCACTACAATGAAGTCTCACTTCCCCCCGGTCAAAAGGGCCATCTGAAAAAAGT
Organism: Globicephala melas; assembly: GCF_963455315.2. Taxonomy (NCBI): domain Eukaryota; kingdom Metazoa; phylum Chordata; class Mammalia; order Artiodactyla; family Delphinidae; genus Globicephala; species Globicephala melas. Next base: position 147,782 of record NW_027207554.1, on the reverse strand, counting down.
GTAAAATCCAGAAAGGCAGGACAGGCCATGGAGAACTGGGAGCCTTGTTATGCTGATGGGCGGGATGTAAATTGCCAACAGCCACTCGGGAGAAGTGTATGGTGTTTCCTGAAACATCTAAAAAACAAAGCAACAGAGCCTAGGGCACTTCCACTTATGGTCCTATAGCTTAGGGAAATTAAAATCAAAAAGACACAGCCACCCCAAAGTTTGAGACGCCTCTGTTTACAAGAACCTCGTTTACAGTACAAGTTCAATATCACAGAAAGTGAAAAATGGATAAAGAACTTGTGGTACTTACGTACAATGCAGTATCACTCAGCAATGAAATCTATGTCATCAGGCCCGTAGCAGCATAATGAGTGGATTCAGGTACGATGATTCTAACTGAAATAAGTCACACAGAAAAAGAAACATCATAAGATATCACTAATACACGGAATGTAAACTTGGCTACACAGGAACTGAATTACAGAACAGAACAGGGTCTCAAATTTAGAAAACCAACTTATGCTTGCTTAAGGGGAAAGGTGATTTGGGGTGCTGCATAAAACCAGAGATTGAAATGAGCACAGATAAAGTTCCTTAAGCCAAATATGGAATAGACAAGAGCTACTCCTTGCTCAACGAAATGGACTCAACACCCCATATTAAACGCCTAAGAATGTACCTGACTAGTAAGTATCTTAAAACCTATGGATTGCTATGTCTCCAAAAGAGAATCAAGCATGTGTACAGGGGCATAAACGCAGCAGTGATAGGATTGGAGAGGTTCGGTGAGCAAATGAAGACCCTTTGAAGTCATATTGCATGGTACCCATTACACGGGTCTCCACTCTCCAGGTTTAAGGTATTCTTCCTTCAGTTAAAAGATGCATGAGGAACCCAGAGTATGATCAACCGTGTGAATGGGAGACGTGTTCAAATATGTCTCAGTTTTCCTCCCCTGGTACTCGGGTGCAACATTCCAGACGGTTTAGTCACACCCTCCCCACTTGGAGAGTCAGCGCCTTTAACCACCTGTTTGGCCCAGTTTGCAATTTCTGTGGAAGATGAACAGGAATAGGGACAACCAATGAGAGCCTAGCTGGAGGTGTCTGGACGGGCAAATTTAACTCTCATTTCCCACCAGGAAGAGGAAATAACCAAAGGCTCAGCGTGCCGTGCCGGAACCAGATTAGGGCCTGAAGCCATCCTGCGGTGTTGCGGCCAGCTCACAAGAAAGCGAGTTGAAGAAAGGAGCTCAGGGGCACTGTAATTCACAAAACTGTAGAGTTATAAATGACAGCTATCCTCCAAAAATATACTGAAGGAACGCTGCCAAGAGGACTTGAAAGCGGGGCAGAATTGCAGGAAACCGATTTCAGGAGGTAGACTGGAACTGCATTTCAAGAATAGGAAAAGAGGCAGAACGTCCACAATGATGCACTTGGCCAAAAAGGGCATATGCGTTTTTTCCTGAATATATTCAGGAAAAAACGCATATGCCCTTTTTGGCCAACCAAGCAAACTTGCAAAGGAAATCTGCACTACAATGAAGTCTCACTTCCCCCCGGTCAAAAGGGCCATCTGAAAAAAGTGTAAAATCCAGAAAGGCAGGACAGGCCATGGAGAACTGGGAGCCTTGTTATGCTGATGGGCGGGATGTAAATTGCCAACAGACACTCGGGAGAAGTGTATGGTGTTTCCTGAAACATCTAAAAAACAAAGCAACAGAGCCTAGGGCACTTCCACTTATGGTCCTATAGCTTAGGGAAATTAAAATCAAAAAGACACAGCCACCCCAAAGTTTGGGACGCCTCTGTTTACAAGAACCTCGTTTACAGTACAATTTCAACATCGCAGAAAGTGAAAATGGATAAAGAAGTTGTGGTATTTACTTACAAAGCAATATCACTCAGCAATGAAATCTATGTCATCAGGCCCTTAGCAGCACAATGAGTGGATTCAGGTATGATGATTCTAACTGAAATAAGTCACACAGAAAAAGAAACATCATAAGATATCAGTAATACACGGAATGTAAACTTGGCTACACAGGAACTGAATTACAGAACAGAACAGGGTCTCAAATTTAGAAAACCAACTTATGCTTGCTTAAGGCGAAAGGTGAGTTGGGGTGCTGCATAAAACCAGAGATTGAAATGAGCACAGATAAAGTTCCTTAAGCCAAATATGGAATAGACAAGAGCTACTCCTTGCTCAACGAAATGGACTCAACACCGCATATTAAACGCCTAAGAATGTACCTGACTAGTAATTATCTTAAAACCTATGGATTGCTATGTCTCCGAAAGAGAATCAAGCGTGTGTACAGGGGCATAAACGCAGCAGTGATAGGATTGGAGAGGTTCGGTGAGCAAATGAAGACCCTTTGAAGTCATATTGCATGGTACCCATTTCACGGGTCTCAACTCTCCAGGTTTAAGGTATTCTTCCTTCAGCTAAAACATGCATGTGGAACCCAGAGTATGATCAACCGTGTGAACGGGAGACGTGTTCAAATATGTCTCAGTTTTCCTCCCCTGGTACTCCGGTGCAACATTCCAGACGCTTTACTAACACTCTCCCCACTTGGAGAGTCAGCGCCTTTAACCTCCTGTTTGGCCCAGTTTGCAATTTCTGTGGAAGATGAACAGGAATAGGGAGAACCAATGAGAGACTAGCTGGAGGTGTCAGGATGGGCAAATTTAACTCTCATTTCCCACCAGGAAGAGGAAATAACCAAAGGCTCAGCGTGCCGTGCCGGAACCAGATTAGGGCCTGAAGCCATCTTGCTGTGTTGCGGCCAGCTCAAAAGAAAGCAAGTTGAAGAAAGGAGCTCAGGGGCACTGTAATTCACAAAACTGTAGAGTTATAAATGACAGCTATCGTCCAAAAATATACTGAAGTAAGGCTGCCAAGAGGACTTGAAAGCAGGGCAGAATTGCAGGAAACCGATTTCAGGAGGTAGACTGAAATTGCATTGAAAGCATAGGAAAAGAGGCAGAACGTCCACAATGATGCACTTGGCCAAAAAGGGCGTATGCGTTTTTTCCTGAATATATTCAGGAAAAAACGCATACGCCCTTTTTGGCCAACCAAGCAAGCTTGCAAAGGAAATCTGCACTACAATGAAGTCTCACTTCCCCCCGGTCAAAAGGGCCATCTGAAAAAAGTGTAAAATCCAGAAAGGCAGGACAGGCCATGGAGAACTGGGAGCCTTGTTATGCTGATGGGCGGGATGTAAATTGCCAACAGCCACTCGGGAGAAGTGTATGGTGTTTCCTGAAACATCTAAAAAACAAAGCAACAGAGCCTAGGGCACTTCCACTTATGGTCCTATAGCTTAGGGAAATTAAAATCAAAAAGACACAGCCACCCCAAAGTTTGAGACGCCTCTGTTTACAAGAACCTCGTTTACAGTACAAGTTCAATATCACAGAAAGTGAAAAATGGATAAAGAACTTGTGGTACTTACGTACAATGCAGTATCACTCAGCAATGAAATCTATGTCATCAGGCCCGTAGCAGCATAATGAGTGGATTCAGGTACGATGATTCTAACTGAAATAAGTCACACAGAAAAAGAAACATCATAAGATATCACTAATACACGGAATGTAAACTTGGCTACACAGGAACTGAATTACAGAACAGAACAGGGTCTCAAATTTAGAAAACCAACTTATGCTTGCTTAAGGGGAAAGGTGATTTGGGGTGCTGCATAAAACCAGAGATTGAAATGAGCACAGATAAAGTTCCTTAAGCCAAATATGGAATAGACAAGAGCTACTCCTTGCTCAACGAAATGGACTCAACACCCCATATTAAACGCCTAAGAATGTACCTGACTAGTAAGTATCTTAAAACCTATGGATTGCTATGTCTCCAAAAGAGAATCAAGCATGTGTACAGGGGCATAAACGCAGCAGTGATAGGATTGGAGAGGTTCGGTGAGCAAATGAAGACCCTTTGAAGTCATATTGCATGGTACCCATTACACGGGTCTCCACTCTCCAGGTTTAAGGTATTCTTCCTTCAGTTAAAAGATGCATGAGGAACCCAGAGTATGATCAACCGTGTGAATGGGAGACGTGTTCAAATATGTCTCAGTTTTCCTCCCCTGGTACTCGGGTGCAACATTCCAGACGGTTTAGTCACACCCTCCCCACTTGGAGAGTCAGCGCCTTTAACCACCTGTTTGGCCCAGTTTGCAATTTCTGTGGAAGATGAACAGGAATAGGGACAACCAATGAGAGCCTAGCTGGAGGTGTCTGGACGGGCAAATTTAACTCTCATTTCCCACCAGGAAGAGGAAATAACCAAAGGCTCAGCGTGCCGTGCCGGAACCAGATTAGGGCCTGAAGCCATCCTGCGGTGTTGCGGCCAGCTCACAAGAAAGCGAGTTGAAGAAAGGAGCTCAGGGGCACTGTAATTCACAAAACTGTAGAGTTATAAATGACAGCTATCCTCCAAAAATATACTGAAGGAACGCTGCCAAGAGGACTTGAAAGCGGGGCAGAATTGCAGGAAACCGATTTCAGGAGGTAGACTGGAACTGCATTTCAAGAATAGGAAAAGAGGCAGAACGTCCACAATGATGCACTTGGCCAAAAAGGGCATATGCGTTTTTTCCTGAATATATTCAGGAAAAAACGCATATGCCCTTTTTGGCCAACCAAGCAAACTTGCAAAGGAAATCTGCACTACAATGAAGTCTCACTTCCCCCCGGTCAAAAGGGCCATCTGAAAAAAGTGTAAAATCCAGAAAGGCAGGACAGGCCATGGAGAACTGGGAGCCTTGTTATGCTGATGGGCGGGATGTAAATTGCCAACAGACACTCGGGAGAAGTGTATGGTGTTTCCTGAAACATCTAAAAAACAAAGCAACAGAGCCTAGGGCACTTCCACTTATGGTCCTATAGCTTAGGGAAATTAAAATCAAAAAGACACAGCCACCCCAAAGTTTGGGACGCCTCTGTTTACAAGAACCTCGTTTACAGTACAATTTCAACATCGCAGAAAGTGAAAATGGATAAAGAAGTTGTGGTATTTACTTACAAAGCAATATCACTCAGCAATGAAATCTATGTCATCAGGCCCTTAGCAGCACAATGAGTGGATTCAGGTATGATGATTCTAACTGAAATAAGTCACACAGAAAAAGAAACATCATAAGATATCAGTAATACACGGAATGTAAACTTGGCTACACAGGAACTGAATTACAGAACAGAACAGGGTCTCAAATTTAGAAAACCAACTTATGCTTGCTTAAGGGGAAAGGTGAGTTGGGGTGCTGCATAAAACCAGAGATTGAAATGAGCACAGATAAAGTTCCTTAAGCCAAATATGGAATAGACAAGAGCTACTCCTTGCTCAACGAAATGGACTCAACACCGCATATTAAATGCCTAAGAATGTACCTGACTAGTAAGTATCTTAAAACCTATGGATTGCTATGTCTCCGAAAGAGAATCAAGCATGTGTACAGGGGCATAAACGCAGCAGTGATAGGATTGGAGAGGTTCGGTGAGGAAATGAAGACCCTTTGAAGTCATATTGCATGGTACCCATTCCACGGGTTTCAACTACCCAGGTTTAAGGTATCCTTCCTTCAGCTAAAACATGCATGTGGAACCTAGAGTATGATCAACCATGTGATCGGGAGACGTGTTCAAATATGTCTCAGTTTTCGTACCCTGGTACTCGGGTGCAACATTCCAGACGCTTTACTAACACCCTCCCGACTTGGAGAGTCAGTCCCTTTAACCTCGTGTTTGGCGCAGTTTGCAATTTCTGCGGAAGATGAACAGGAATAGCGAGAACCAATGAGAGACTAGCTGGAAGTGTCTGGACGGGCAAATTTAACTCTCATTTCCCACCAGGAAGAGGAAATAACCAAAGGCTCAGCGTGCCGTGCCGGAACCAGATTAGGGCCTGAAGCCATCCTGCGGTGTTGCGGCCAGGTCACAAGAAAGCGAGTTGAAGAAAGGAGCTCAGGGGCAATGTAATTCACAAACCTGCAGAGTTATAAATGACAGCTATCGTCCAAAAATATACTGAAGTAAGGCTGCCAAGAGGACTTGAAAGCAGGGCAGAATTGCAGGAAAGCGATTTCAGGAGGTAGACTGGAATTGCATTGAAAGCATAGGAAAAGAGGCAGAACGTCCACAATGATGCACTTGGCCAAAAAGGGCGTATGCGTTTTTTCCTGAATATATTCAGGAAAAAACGCATACGCCCTTTTTGGCCAACCAAGCAAGCTTGCAAAGGAAATCGGCACTACAATGAAGTCTCACTTCCCCCCGGTCAAAAGGGCCATCTGAAAAAAGTGTAAAATCCAGAAAGGCAGGAAGGGCCATGGAGAACTGGCAGCCTTGTTATGCTGATGGGCGGGATGTAAATTGCCAACAGCCACTCTGGAGAAGTGTATGGTGTTTCCTGAAACATCTAAAAAACAAAGCAACAGAGCCTAGGGCACTTCCACTTATGGTCCTATAGCTTAGGGAAATTAAAATCAAAAAGACACAGCCACCCCAAAGTTTGGGACGCCTCTGTTTACAAGAACCTCGTTTACAGTACAAGTTCAATATCACAGAAAGTGAAAAATGGATAAAGAACTTGTGGTACTTACGTACAATGCAGTATCACTCAGCAATGAAATCTATGTCATCAGGCCCGTAGCAGCATAATGAGTGGATTCAGGTATGATGATTCTAACTAAAATAAGTCACACAGAAAAAGAAACATCATAAGATATCACTAATACACGGAATGTAAACTTGGCTACACAGGAACTGAATTCCAAAACAGAACAGGGTCTCAAATTTAGAAAACCAACTTATGCTTGCTTAAGGGGAAAGGTGAGTTGGGGTGCTGCATAAAACCAGGATTGAAATGAGCACAGATAAAGTTCCTTAAGCCAAATATGGAATAGACAAGAGCTACTCCTTGCTCAATGAAATGGACTCAACACAGCATATTAAACGCCTAAGAATGTACCTGACTAGTAAGTATCTTAAAACCTATGGATTGCTATGTCTCCAAAAGAGAATCAAGCGTGTGTACAGGGGCATAAACGCAGCAGTGATAGGATTGGAGAGGTTCGGTGAGCAAATGAAGACCCTTTGAAGTCATATTGCATGGTACCTATTCCACGGGTCTCAACTCTCCAGGTTTAAGGTATTCTTCCTTCAGCCAAAACATGCATGTGGAACCCAGAGTATGATCAACCGTGTGAACGGGAGACGTGTTCAAATATGTCTCAGTTTTCCTCCCCTGGTACTCGGGTGCAACATTCCAGACACTTTACTAACACTCTCCCCACTTGGAGAGTCAGTCCCTTTAACCTCCTGTTTGGCCCAGTTTGCAATTCCTGCGGAAGATGAACAGGAATAGGGAGAACCAATGAGAGACTAGCTGGAGGTGTCTGGACGGGCACATTTAACTCTCATTTCCCACCAGGAAGAGGAATTAACCAAAGGCTCAGCGTGCCATGCCGGAAACAGATTAGGGCCTGAAGCCATCCTGCGGTGTTGCGGCCAGCTCACAAGAAAGCGAGTTGAAGAAAGGAGCTCAGGGGCACTGTAATTCACAAACCTGCAGAGTTATAAATGACAGCTATCGTCCAAAAATATACTGAAGTAAGGCTGCCAAGAGGACTTGAAAGCGGGGCAGAATTGCAGGAAACCGATTTCAGGAGGTAGACAGGAATTGCATTAAAAGCATAGGAAAAGAGGCAGAACGTCCACAATGATGCACTTAGCCAAAAGGGCGTATGCGTTTTTTCCTGAATATATTCAGGAAAAAACGCATACGCCCTTTTTGGCCAACCAAGCAAGCTTGCAAAGGAAATCTGCACTACAATGAAGTCTCACTTCCCCCCGGTCAAAAGGGCCATCTGAAAAAAGTGTAAAATCCAGAAAGGCAGGACAGGCCATGGAGAACTGGGAGCCTTGTTATGCTGATGGGCGGGATGTAAATTGCCAACAGACACTCGGGAGAAGTGTATGGTGTTTCCTGAAACATCTAAAAAACAAAGCAACAGAGCCTAGGGCACTTCCACTTATGGTCCTATAGCTTAGGAAAATTTAAGTAAAAAAGACACAGCCACCCCAAAGTTTGAGACGTCTCTGTTTACAAGAACCTCGTTTACATTACAAGTTCAACATCGCAGAAAGTGAAAAATGGATAAAGAAGTTGTGGTATTTACTTACAAAGCAATATCACTCAGCAATGAAATCTATGTCATCAGGCCCTTAGCAGCACAATGAGTGGATTCAGGTATGATGATTCTAACTGAAATAAGTCACACAGAAAAAGAAATATCATAAGATATCAGTAATACACGGAATGTAAACTTGGCTACACAGGAACTGAATTCCAAAACAGAACAGGGTCTCAAATTTAGAAAACCAACTTATGCTTGCTTAAGGGTAAAGGTGAGTTGGGGTGCTGCATAAAACCAGAGATTGAAATGAGCACAGATAAAGTTCCTTAAGCCAAATATGGAATAGACAAGAGCTACTCCTTGCTCAACGAAATGGACTCAACACCCCATATTAAACGCCTAAGAATGTACCTGACTAGTAAGTATCTTAAAACCTATGGATTGCTATGTCTCCAAAAGAGAATCAAGCGTGTGTACAGGGGCATAAACGCAGCAGTGATAGGATTGGAGAGGTTCGGTGAGCAAATGAAGACCCTTTGAAGTCATATTGCATGGTACCCATTCCACGGGTTTCAACTACCCAGGTTTAAGGTATTCTTCCTTCAGCTAAAACATGCATGTGGAACCTAGAGTATGATCAACCATGTGATCGGGAGACGTGTTCAAATATGTCTCAGTTTTCGTACCCTGGTACTCGGGTGCAACATTCCAGACGCTTTACTAACACTCTCCCGACTTGGAGAGTCAGTCCCTTTAACCTCCTGTTTGGCCCAGTTTGCAATTCCTGCGGAAGATGAACAGGAATAGGGAGAACCAATGAGAGACTAGCTGGAGGTGTCTGGACGGGCAAATTTAACTCTCATTTCCCACCAGGAAGAGGAATTAACCAAAGGCTCAGCGTGCCATGCCGGAAACAGATTAGGGCCTGAAGCCATCCTGCGGTGTTGCGGCCAGCTCACAAGAAAGCGAGTTGAAGAAAGGAGCTCAGGGGCACTGTAATTCACAAACCTGCAGAGTTATAAATGACAGCTATCGTCCAAAAATATACTGAAGTAAGGCTGCCAAGAGGACTTGAAAGCGGGGCAGAATTGCAGGAAACCGATTTCAGGAGGTAGACAGGAATTGCATTAAAAGCATAGGAAAAGAGGCAGAACGTCCACAATGATGCACTTAGCCAAAAGGGCGTATGCGTTTTTTCCTGAATATATTCAGGAAAAAACGCATACGCCCTTTTTGGCCAACCAAGCAAGCTTGCAAAGGAAATCTGCACTACAATGAAGTCTCACTTCCCCCCGGTCAAAAGGGCCATCTGAAAAAAGTGTAAAATCCAGAAAGGCAGGACAGGCCATGGAGAACTGGGAGCCTTGTTATGCTGATGGGCGGGATGTAAATTGCCAACAGACACTCGGGAGAAGTGTATGGTGTTTCCTGAAACATCTAAAAAACAAAGCAACAGAGCCTAGGGCACTTCCACTTATGGTCCTATAGCTTAGGGAAATTAAAATCAAAAAGACACAGCCACCCCAAAGTTTGGGACGCCTCTGTTTACAAGAACCTCATTTACAGTACAAGTTCAATATCACAGAAAGTGAAAAATGGATAAAGAACTTGTGGTACTTACGTACAATGCAGTATCACTCAGCAATGAAATCTATGTCATCAGGCCCGTAGCAGCATAATGAGTGGATTCAGGTACGATGATTCTAACTGAAATAAGTCACACAGAAAAAGGAACATCATAAGATATCACTAATACACGGAATGTAAACTTGGCTACACAGGAACTGAATTCCAAAACAGAACAGGGTCTCAAATTTAGAAAACCAACTTATGCTTGCTTAAGGGGAAAGGTGAGTTGGGGTGCTGCATAAAACCAGAGATTGAAATGAGCACAGATAAAGTTCCTTAAGCCAAATATGGAATAGACAAGAGCTACTCCTTGCTCAACGAAATGGACTCAACACCCCATATTAAACGCCTAAGAATGTACCTGACTAGTAAGTATCTTAAAACCTATGGATTGCTATGTCTCCAAAAGAGAATCAAGCGTGTGTACAGGGGCATAAACGCAGCAGTGATAGGATTGGAGAGGATCGGTGAGCAAATGAAGACCCTTTGAAGTCATATTGCATGGTAACCATTACACGGGTCTCAACTCTCCAAGTTTAAGGTATTCTTCCTTCAGCTAAAACATGTATGTGGAACCCAGAGCATGATCAACCGTGTGAATGGGAGACGTGTTAAAATATGTCTCAGTTTTCCTCCCCTGGTACTCGGGTGCAACTTTCCAGACGGTTTACTCACACCCTCCCCACTTGGAGAGTCAGCGCCTTTAACCTCCTGTTTGGCCCAGTTTGCAATTTCTGCGGAAGATGAACAGGAATAGCGAGAACCAATGAGAGACTAGCTGGAGGTGTCTGGACGGGCAAATTTAACTCTCATTTCCCACCAGGAAGAGGAAATAACCAAAGGCTCAGCGTGCCGTGCCGGAACCAGATTAGGGCCTGAAGCCATCCTGCGGTGTTGCGGCCAGCTCACAAGAAAGCGAGTTGAAGAAAGGAGATCAGGGGTACTGTAATTCACAAACCTGCAGAGTTATAAATGACAGCTATCCTCCAAAAATATACTGAAGTAAGGCTGCCAAGAGGACTTGAAAGCGGGGCAGAATTGCAGGAAACCGATTTCAGGAGGTAGACTGGAACTGCATTTCAAGCATAGGAAAAGAGGCAGAACGTCCACAATGATGCACTTGGCCAAAAAGGGCGCATGCGTTTTTTCCTGAATATATTCAGGAAAAAACGCATGCGCCCTTTTTGGCCAACCAAGCAAGCTTGCAATGGAAATCTGCACTACAATGAAGTCTCACTTCCCCCGGGTCAAAAGGGCCATCTGATAAAAGTGTAAAATCCAGAAAGGCAGGACAGGCCATGGAGAACTGGGAGCCTTGTTATGCTGATGGGCGGGATGTAAATTGCCAACAGACACTCGGGAGAAGTGTATGGTGTTTCCTGAAACATCTAAAAAACAAAGCAACAAAGCCTAGGGCACTTCCACTTATGGTCCTATAGCTTAGGGAAATTAAAATCAAAAAGACACAGCCACCCCAAAGTTTGGGACGCCTCTGTTTACAAGAACCTCATTTACAGTACAAGTTCAATATCACAGAAAGTGAAAAATGGATAAAGAACTTGTGGTACTTACGTACAATGCAGTATCACTCAGCAATGAAATCTATGTCATCAGGCCCGTAGCAGCATAATGAGTGGATTCAGGTACGATGATTCTAACTGAAATAAGTCACACAGAAAAAGGAACATCATAAGATATCACTAATACACGGAATGTAAACTTGGCTACACAGGAACTGAATTCCAAAACAGAACAGGGTCTCAAATTTAGAAAACCAACTTATGCTTGCTTAAGGGGAAAGGTGAGTTGGGGTGCTGCATAAAACCAGAGATTGAAATGAGCACAGATAAAGTTCCTTAAGCCAAATATGGAATAGACAAGAGCTACTCCTTGCTCAACGAAATGGACTCAACACCCCATATTAAACGCCTAAGAATGTACCTGACTAGTAAGTATCTTAAAACCTATGGATTGCTATGTCTCCAAAAGAGAATCAAGCGTGTGTACAGGGGCATAAACGCAGCAGTGATAGGATTGGAGAGGATCGGTGAGCAAATGAAGACCCTTTGAAGTCATATTGCATGGTAACCATTACACGGGTCTCAACTCTCCAAGTTTAAGGTATTCTTCCTTCAGCTAAAACATGCATGTGGAACCCAGAGCATGATCAACCGTGTGAATGGGAGACGTGTTAAAATATGTCTCAGTTTTCCTCCCCTGGTACTCGGGTGCAACATTCCAGACGGTTTACTCACACCCTCCCCACTTGGAGAGTCAGCGCCTTTAACCTCCTGTTTGGCCCAGTTTGCAATTTCTGCGGAAGATGAACAGGAATAGCGAGAACCAATGAGAGACTAGCTGGAGGTGTCTGGACGGGCAAATTTAACTCTCATTTCCCACCAGGAAGAGGAAATAACCAAAGGCTCAGCGTGCCGTGCCGGAACCAGATTAGGGCCTGAAGCCATCCTGCGGTGTTGCGGCCAGCTCACAAGAAAGCGAGTTGAAGAAAGGAGCTCAGGGGTACTGTAATTCACAAACCTGCAGAGTTATAAATGACAGCTATCCTCCAAAAATATACTGAAGTAAGGCTGCCAAGAGGACTTGAAAGCGGGGCAGAATTGCAGGAAACCGATTTCAGGAGGTAGACTGGAACTGCATTTCAAGCATAGGAAAAGAGGCAGAACGTCCACAATGATGCACTTGGCCAAAAAGGGCGCATGCGTTTTTTCCTGAATATATTCAGGAAAAAACGCATGCGCCCTTTTTGGCCAACCAAGCAAGCTTGCAATGGAAATCTGCACTACAATGAAGTCTCACTTCCCCCGGGTCAAAAGGGCCATCTGAAAAAAATGTAAAATCCAGAAAGGCAGGACAGGCCATGGAGAACTGGGAGCCTTGTTATGCTGATGGGTGGGATGTAAATTGCCAACAGACACTCGGGAGAAATGTAAGGTGTTTCCTGAAACATCTAAAAAACAAAGCAACAGAGCCTAGGGCACTTCCACTTATGGTCCTATAGCTTAGGGAAATTAAAATCAAAAAGACACAGCCACCCCAAAGTTTGGGACACCTCTGTTTACAAGAACCTCGTTTACAGTACAAGTTCAACATCGCAGAAAGTGAAAAATGGATAAAGAACTTGTGGTACTTACGTACAATGCAGTATCACTCAGCAATGTAATCTATGTCATCAGGCCCTTAGCAGCACAATGAGTGGATTCAGGTATGATGATTCTAACTGAAATAAGTCACACAGAAAAAGAAACATCATAAGATATCAGTAATACACGGAATGTAAACTTGGCTACACAGGAACTGAATTACAGAACAGAACAGGGTCTCAAATTTAGAAAACCAACTTATGCTTGCTTAAGGCGAAAGGTGAGTTGGGGTGCTGCATAAAACCAGAGATTGAAATGAGCACAGATAAAGTTCCTTAAGCCAAATATGGAATAGACAAGAGCTACTCCTTGCTCAACGAAATGGACTCAACACCGCATATTAAACGCCTAAGAATGTACCTGACTAGTAATTATCTTAAAACCTATGGATTGCTATGTCTCCGAAAGAGAATCAAGCGTGTGTACAGGGGCATAAACGCAGCAGTGATAGGATTGGAGAGGTTCGGTGAGCAAATGAAGACCCTTTGAAGTCATATTGCATGGTACCCATTTCACGGGTCTCAACTCTCCAGGTTTAAGGTATTCTTCCTTCAGCTAAAACATGCATGTGGAACCCAGAGTATGATCAACCGTGTGAACGGGAGACGTGTTCAAATATGTCTCAGTTTTCCTCCCCTGGTACTCCGGTGCAACATTCCAGACGCTTTACTAACACTCTCCCCACTTGGAGAGTCAGCGCCTTTAACCTCCTGTTTGGCCCAGTTTGCAATTTCTGTGGAAGATGAACAGGAATAGGGAGAACCAATGAGAGACTAGCTGGAGGTGTCAGGATGGGCAAATTTAACTCTCATTTCCCACCAGGAAGAGGAAATAACCAAAGGCTCAGCGTGCCGTGCCGGAACCAGATTAGGGCCTGAAGCCATCTTGCTGTGTTGCGGCCAGCTCAAAAGAAAGCAAGTTGAAGAAAGGAGCTCAGGGGCACTGTAATTCACAAAACTGTAGAGTTATAAATGACAGCTATCGTCCAAAAATATACTGAAGTAAGGCTGCCAAGAGGACTTGAAAGCAGGGCAGAATTGCAGGAAACCGATTTCAGGAGGTAGACTGGAATTGCATTGAAAGCATAGGAAAAGAGGCAGAACGTCCACAATGATGCACTTGGCCAAAAAGGGCGTATGCGTTTTTTCCTGAATATATTCAGGAAAAAACGCATACGCCCTTTTTGGCCAACCAAGCAAGCTTGCAAAGGAAATCTGCACTACAATGAAGTCTCACTTCCCCCCGGTCAAAAGGGCCATCTGAAAAAAGTGTAAAATCCAGAAAGGCAGGACAGGCCATGGAGAACTGGGAGCCTTGTTATGCTGATGGGCGGGATGTAAATTGCCAACAGCCACTCGGGAGAAGTGTATGGTGTTTCCTGAAACATCTAAAAAACAAAGCAACAGAGCCTAGGGCACTTCCACTTATGGTCCTATAGCTTAGGGAAATTAAAATCAAAAAGACACAGCCACCCCAAAGTTTGAGACGCCTCTGTTTACAAGAACCTCGTTTACAGTACAAGTTCAATATCACAGAAAGTGAAAAATGGATAAAGAACTTGTGGTACTTACGTACAATGCAGTATCACTCAGCAATGAAATCTATGTCATCAGGCCCGTAGCAGCATAATGAGTGGATTCAGGTACGATGATTCTAACTGAAATAAGTCACACAGAAAAAGAAACATCATAAGATATCACTAATACACGGAATGTAAACTTGGCTACACAGGAAGTGAATTACAGAACAGAACAGGGTCTCAAATTTAGAAAACCAACTTATGCTTGCTTAAGGGGAAAGGTGATTTGGGGTGCTGCATAAAACCAGAGATTGAAATGAGCACAGATAAAGTTCCTTAAGCCAAATATGGAATAGACAAGAGCTACTCCTTGCTCAACGAAATGGACTCAACACCCCATATTAAACGCCTAAGAATGTACCTGACTAGTAAGTATCTTAAAACCTATGGATTGCTATGTCTCCAAAAGAGAATCAAGCATGTGTACAGGGGCATAAACGCAGCAGTGATAGGATTGGAGAGGTTCGGTGAGCAAATGAAGACCCTTTGAAGTCATATTGCATGGTACCCATTACACGGGTCTCCACTCTCCAGGTTTAAGGTATTCTTCCTTCAGTTAAAAGATGCATGAGGAACCCAGAGTATGATCAACCGTGTGAATGGGAGACGTGTTCAAATATGTCTCAGTTTTCCTCCCCTGGTACTCGGGTGCAACATTCCAGACGGTTTAGTCACACCCTCCCCACTTGGAGAGTCAGCGCCTTTAACCACCTGTTTGGCCCAGTTTGCAATTTCTGTGGAAGATGAACAGGAATAGGGACAACCAATGAGAGCCTAGCTGGAGGTGTCTGGACGGGCAAATTTAACTCTCATTTCCCACCAGGAAGAGGAAATAACCAAAGGCTCAGCGTGCCGTGCCGGAACCAGATTAGGGCCTGAAGCCATCCTGCGGTGTTGCGGCCAGCTCACAAGAAAGCGAGTTGAAGAAAGGAGCTCAGGGGCACTGTAATTCACAAAACTGTAGAGTTATAAATGACAGCTATCCTCCAAAAATATACTGAAGGAACGCTGCCAAGAGGACTTGAAAGCGGGGCAGAATTGCAGGAAACCGATTTCAGGAGGTAGACTGGAACTGCATTTCAAGAATAGGAAAAGAGGCAGAACGTCCACAATGATGCACTTGGCCAAAAAGGGCATATGCGTTTTTTCCTGAATATATTCAGGAAAAAACGCATATGCCCTTTTTGGCCAACCAAGCAAACTTGCAAAGGAAATCTGCACTACAATGAAGTCTCACTTCCCCCCGGTCAAAAGGGCCATCTGAAAAAAGTGTAAAATCCAGAAAGGCAGGACAGGCCATGGAGAACTGGGAGCCTTGTTATGCTGATGGGCGGGATGTAAATTGCCAACAGACACTCGGGAGAAGTGTATGGTGTTTCCTGAAACATCTAAAAAACAAAGCAACAGAGCCTAGGGCACTTCCACTTATGGTCCTATAGCTTAGGGAAATTAAAATCAAAAAGACACAGCCACCCCAAAGTTTGGGACGCCTCTGTTTACAAGAACCTCGTTTACAGTACAATTTCAACATCGCAGAAAGTGAAAATGGATAAAGAAGTTGTGGTATTTACTTACAAAGCAATATCACTCAGCAATGAAATCTATGTCATCAGGCCCTTAGCAGCACAATGAGTGGATTCAGGTATGATGATTCTAACTGAAATAAGTCACACAGAAAAAGAAACATCATAAGATATCAGTAATACACGGAATGTAAACTTGGCTACACAGGAACTGAATTACAGAACAGAACAGGGTCTCAAATTTAGAAAACCAACTTATGCTTGCTTAAGGGGAAAGGTGAGTTGGGGTGCTGCATAAAACCAGAGATTGAAATGAGCACAGATAAAGTTCCTTAAGCCAAATATGGAATAGACAAGAGCTACTCCTTGCTCAACGAAATGGACTCAACACCGCATATTAAATGCCTAAGAATGTACCTGACTAGTAAGTATCTTAAAACCTATGGATTGCTATGTCTCCGAAAGAGAATCAAGCATGTGTACAGGGGCATAAACGCAGCAGTGATAGGATTGGAGAGGTTCGGTGAGGAAATGAAGACCCTTTGAAGTCATATTGCATGGTACCCATTCCACGGGTTTCAACTACCCAGGTTTAAGGTATCCTTCCTTCAGCTAAAACATGCATGTGGAACCTAGAGTATGATCAACCATGTGATCGGGAGACGTGTTCAAATATGTCTCAGTTTTCGTACCCTGGTACTCGGGTGCAACATTCCAGACGCTTTACTAACACCCTCCCGACTTGGAGAGTCAGTCCCTTTAACCTCGTGTTTGGCGCAGTTTGCAATTTCTGCGGAAGATGAACAGGAATAGCGAGAACCAATGAGAGACTAGCTGGAAGTGTCTGGACGGGCAAATTTAACTCTCATTTCCCACCAGGAAGAGGAAATAACCAAAGGCTCAGCGTGCCGTGCCGGAACCAGATTAGGGCCTGAAGCCATCCTGCGGTGTTGCGGCCAGGTCACAAGAAAGCGAGTTGAAGAAAGGAGCTCAGGGGCAATGTAATTCACAAACCTGCAGAGTTATAAATGACAGCTATCGTCCAAAAATATACTGAAGTAAGGCTGCCAAGAGGACTTGAAAGCAGGGCAGAATTGCAGGAAAGCGATTTCAGGAGGTAGACTGGAATTGCATTGAAAGCATAGGAAAAGAGGCAGAACGTCCACAATGATGCACTTGGCCAAAAAGGGCGTATGCGTTTTTTCCTGAATATATTCAGGAAAAAACGCATACGCCCTTTTTGGCCAACCAAGCAAGCTTGCAAAGGAAATCGGCACTACAATGAAGTCTCACTTCCCCCCGGTCAAAAGGGCCATCTGA
This sequence comes from Globicephala melas, assembly GCF_963455315.2. Classification (NCBI taxonomy): domain Eukaryota; kingdom Metazoa; phylum Chordata; class Mammalia; order Artiodactyla; family Delphinidae; genus Globicephala; species Globicephala melas. The sequence goes on along the minus strand of NW_027207554.1, from coordinate 130,415 downwards.
AAAAAGTGTAAAATCCAGAAAGGCAGGAAGGGCCATGGAGAACTGGCAGCCTTGTTATGCTGATGGGCGGGATGTAAATTGCCAACAGCCACTCTGGAGAAGTGTATGGTGTTTCCTGAAACATCTAAAAAACAAAGCAACAGAGCCTAGGGCACTTCCACTTATGGTCCTATAGCTTAGGGAAATTAAAATCAAAAAGACACAGCCACCCCAAAGTTTGGGACGCCTCTGTTTACAAGAACCTCGTTTACAGTACAAGTTCAATATCACAGAAAGTGAAAAATGGATAAAGAACTTGTGGTACTTACGTACAATGCAGTATCACTCAGCAATGAAATCTATGTCATCAGGCCCGTAGCAGCATAATGAGTGGATTCAGGTATGATGATTCTAACTAAAATAAGTCACACAGAAAAAGAAACATCATAAGATATCACTAATACACGGAATGTAAACTTGGCTACACAGGAACTGAATTCCAAAACAGAACAGGGTCTCAAATTTAGAAAACCAACTTATGCTTGCTTAAGGGGAAAGGTGAGTTGGGGTGCTGCATAAAACCAGGATTGAAATGAGCACAGATAAAGTTCCTTAAGCCAAATATGGAATAGACAAGAGCTACTCCTTGCTCAATGAAATGGACTCAACACAGCATATTAAACGCCTAAGAATGTACCTGACTAGTAAGTATCTTAAAACCTATGGATTGCTATGTCTCCAAAAGAGAATCAAGCGTGTGTACAGGGGCATAAACGCAGCAGTGATAGGATTGGGGAGGTTCGGTGAGCAAATGAAGACCCTTTGAAGTCATATTGCATGGTACCTATTCCACGGGTCTCAACTCTCCAGGTTTAAGGTATTCTTCCTTCAGCTAAAACATGCATGTGGAACCCAGAGTATGATCAACCGTGTGAACGGGAGACGTGTTCAAATATGTCTCAGTTTTCCTCCCCTGGTACTCGGGTGCAACATTCCAGACACTTTACTAACACTCTCCCCACTTGGAGAGTCAGCGCCTTTAACCTCCTGTTTGGCCCAGTTTGCAATTCCTGCGGAAGATGAACAGGAATAGGGAGAACCAATGAGAGACTAGCTGGAGGTGTCTGGACGGGCAAATTTAACTCTCATTTCCCACCAGGAAGAGGAATTAACCAAAGGCTCAGCGTGCCATGCCGGAAACAGATTAGGGCCTGAAGCCATCCTGCGGTGTTGCGGCCAGCTCACAAGAAAGCGAGTTGAAGAAAGGAGCTCAGGGGCACTGTAATTCACAAACCTGCAGAGTTATAAATGACAGCTATCATCCAAAAATATACTGAAGTAAGGCTGCCAAGAGGACTTGAAAGCGGGGCAGAATTGCAGGAAACCGATTTCAGGAGGTAGACAGGAATTGCATTAAAAGCATAGGAAAAGAGGCAGAACGTCCACAATGATGCACTTAGCCAAAAGGGCGTATGCGTTTTTTCCTGAATATATTCAGGAAAAAACGCATACACACTTTTTGGCCAACCAAGCAAGCTTGCAAAGGAAATCTGCACTACAATGAAGTCTCACTTCCCCCCGGTCAAAAGGGCCATCTGAAAAAAGTGTAAAATCCAGAAAGGCAGGACAGGCCATGGAGAACTGGGAGCCTTGTTATGCTGATGGGCGGGATGTAAATTGCCAACAGACACTCGGGAGAAGTGTATGGTGTTTCCTGAAACATCTAAAAAACAAAGCAACAGAGCCTAGGGCACTTCCACTTATGGTCCTATAGCTTAGGAAAATTTAAGTAAAAAAGACACAGCCACCCCAAAGTTTGAGACGTCTCTGTTTACAAGAACCTCGTTTACATTACAAGTTCAACATCGCAGAAAGTGAAAAATGGATAAAGAAGTTGTGGTATTTACTTACAAAGCAATATCACTCAGCAATGAAATCTATGTCATCAGGCCCTTAGCAGCACAATGAGTGGATTCAGGTATGATGATTCTAACTGAAATAAGTCACACAGAAAAAGAAATATCATAAGATATCAGTAATACACGGAATGTAAACTTGGCTACACAGGAACTGAATTCCAAAACAGAACAGGGTCTCAAATTTAGAAAACCAACTTATGCTTGCTTAAGGGTAAAGGTGAGTTGGGGTGCTGCATAAAACCAGAGATTGAAATGAGCACAGATAAAGTTCCTTAAGCCAAATATGGAATAGACAAGAGCTACTCCTTGCTCAACGAAATGGACTCAACACCCCATATTAAACGCCTAAGAATGTACCTGACTAGTAAGTATCTTAAAACCTATGGATTGCTATGTCTCCAAAAGAGAATCAAGCGTGTGTACAGGGGCATAAACGCAGCAGTGATAGGATTGGAGAGGTTCGGTGAGCAAATGAAGACCCTTTGAAGTCATATTGCATGGTACCCATTCCACGGGTCTCAACTCTCCAGGTTTAAGGTATTCTTCCTTCAGTTAAAACATGCATGTGGAACCCAGAGTATGATCAACCGTGTGAATAGCAGACGTGTTCAAATATGTCTCAGTTTTCCTCCCCTGTTACTCGGGTGCAACATTCCAGACGCTTTACTAACAGTCTCCCCACTTGGAGAGTCAGCGCCTTTAACCTCCTGTTTGGCCCAGTTTGCAATTTCTGCGGAAGATGAACAGGAATAGGGAGAACCAATGAGAGACTAGCTGGAGGTGTCTGGACGGGCAAATTTAACTCTCATTTCCCACCAGGAAGAGGAAATAACCAAAGGCTCAGCGTGCCGTGCCGGAACCAGATTAGGGCCTGAAGCCATCCTGCGGTGTTGCGGCCAGCTCACAAGAAAGCGAGTTGAAGAAAGGAGCTCAGGGGCACTGTAATTCACAAACCTGCAGAGTTATAAATGACAGCTATCGTCCAAAAATATACTGAAGTAAGGCTGCCAAGAGGACTTGAAAGCGGGGCAGAATTGCAGGAAACCGATTTCAGGAGGTAGACAGGAATTGCATTGAAAGCATAGGGAAAGAGGCAGAACGTCCACAATGATGCACTTAGCCAAAAGGGCGTATGCGTTTTTTCCTGAATATATTCAGGAAAAAACGCATACGCCCTTTTTGGCCAACCAAGCAAGCTTGCAAAGGAAATCTGCACTACAATGAAGTCTCACTTCCCCCCGGTCAAAAGGGCCATCTGAAAAAAGTGTAAAATCCAGAAAGGCAGGACAGGCCATGGAGAACTGGGAGCATTGTTATGCTGATGGGCGGGATGTAAATTGCCAACAGACACTCGGGAGAAGTGTATGGTGTTTCCTGAAACATCTAAAAAACAAAGCAACAGAGCCTAGGGCACTTCCACTTATGGTCCTATAGCTTAGGAAAATTTAAATCAAAAAGACACAGCCACCCCAAAGTTTGGGACGCCTCTGTTTACAAGAACCTCGTTAACATTACAAGTTCAACGTCGCAGAAAGTGAAAAATGGATAAAGAAGTTGTGGTATTTACTTACAAAGCAATGTCACTCAGCAATGAAATCTATGTCATCTGGCCCTTAGCAGCACAATGAGTGGATTCAGGTATGATGATTCTAACTGAAATAAGTCACACAGAAAAAGAAACATCATAAGATATCAGTAATACACGGAATGTAAACTTGGCTACACAGGAACTGAATTACAGAACAGAACAGTGTCTCAAATTTAGAAAACCAACTTATGCTTGCTTAAGGGGAAAGGTGACTTGGGGTGCTGCATAAAACCAGAGATTGAAATGAGCACAGATAAAGTTCCTTAAGCCAAATATGGAATAGACAAGAGCTACTCCTTGCTCAATGAAATGGACTCAACACAGCATATTAAACGCCTAAGAATGTACCTGACTAGTAAGTATCTTAAAACCTATGGATTGCTATGTCTCCGAAAGAGAATCAAGCATGTGTACAGGGGCATAAACGCAGCAGTGATAGGATTGGAGAGGTTCGGTGAGCAAATGAAGACCCTTTGAAGTCATATTGCATGGTACCCATTCCACGGGTTTCAACTACCCAGGTTTAAGGTATTCTTCCTTCAGCTAAAACATGCATGTGGAACCTAGAGTATGATCAACCATGTGATCGGGAGACGTGTTCAAATATGTCTCAGTTTTCGTACCCTGGTACTCGGGTGCAACATTCCAGACGCTTTACTAACACTCTCCCGACTTGGAGAGTCAGTCCCTTTAACCTCCTGTTTGGCCCAGTTTGCAATTCCTGCGGAAGATGAACAGGAATAGGGAGAACCAATGAGAGACTAGCTGGAGGTGTCTGGACGGGCAAATTTAACTCTCATTTCCCACCAGGAAGAGGAATTAACCAAAGGCTCAGCGTGCCATGCCGGAAACAGATTAGGGCCTGAAGCCATCCTGCGGTGTTGCGGCCAGCTCACAAGAAAGCGAGTTGAAGAAAGGAGCTCAGGGGCACTGTAATTCACAAACCTGCAGAGTTATAAATGACAGCTATCGTCCAAAAATATACTGAAGTAAGGCTGCCAAGAGGACTTGAAAGCGGGGCAGAATTGCAGGAAACCGATTTCAGGAGGTAGACAGGAATTGCATTAAAAGCATAGGAAAAGAGGCAGAACGTCCACAATGATGCACTTAGCCAAAAGGGCGTATGCGTTTTTTCCTGAATATATTCAGGAAAAAACGCATACGCCCTTTTTGGCCAACCAAGCAAGCTTGCAAAGGAAATCTGCACTACAATGAAGTCTCACTTCCCCCCGGTCAAAAGGGCCATCTGAAAAAAGTGTAAAATCCAGAAAGGCAGGACAGGCCATGGAGAACTGGGAGCCTTGTTATGCTGATGGGCGGGATGTAAATTGCCAACAGACACTCGGGAGAAGTGTATGGTGTTTCCTGAAACATCTAAAAAACAAAGCAACAGAGCCTAGGGCACTTCCACTTATGGTCCTATAGCTTAGGAAAATTTAAGTAAAAAAGACACAGCCACCCCAAAGTTTGAGACGTCTCTGTTTACAAGAACCTCGTTTACATTACAAGTTCAACATCGCAGAAAGTGAAAAATGGATAAAGAAGTTGTGGTATTTACTTACAAAGCAATATCACTCAGCAATGAAATCTATGTCATCAGGCCCTTAGCAGCACAATGAGTGGATTCAGGTATGATGATTCTAACTGAAATAAGTCACACAGAAAAAGAAATATCATAAGATATCAGTAATACACGGAATGTAAACTTGGCTACACAGGAACTGAATTCCAAAACAGAACAGGGTCTCAAATTTAGAAAACCAACTTATGCTTGCTTAAGGGTAAAGGTGAGTTGGGGTGCTGCATAAAACCAGAGATTGAAATGAGCACAGATAAAGTTCCTTAAGCCAAATATGGAATAGACAAGAGCTACTCCTTGCTCAACGAAATGGACTCAACACCCCATATTAAACGCCTAAGAATGTACCTGACTAGTAAGTATCTTAAAACCTATGGATTGCTATGTCTCCAAAAGAGAATCAAGCGTGTGTACAGGGGCATAAACGCAGCAGTGATAGGATTGGAGAGGTTCGGTGAGCAAATGAAGACCCTTTGAAGTCATATTGCATGGTACCCATTCCACGGGTCTCAACTCTCCAGGTTTAAGGTATTCTTCCTTCAGTTAAAACATGCATGTGGAACCCAGAGTATGATCAACCGTGTGAATAGCAGACGTGTTCAAATATGTCTCAGTTTTCCTCCCCTGGTACTCGGGTGCAACATTCCAGACGCTTTACTAACAGTCTCCCCACTTGGAGAGTCAGCGCCTTTAACCTCCTGTTTGGCCCAGTTTGCAATTTCTGCGGAAGATGAACAGGAATAGGGAGAACCAATGAGAGACTAGCTGGAGGTGTCTGGACGGGCAAATTTAACTCTCATTTCCCACCAGGAAGAGGAAATAACCAAAGGCTCAGCGTGCCGTGCCGGAACCAGATTAGGGCCTGAAGCCATCCTGCGGTGTTGCGGCCAGCTCACAAGAAAGCGAGTTGAAGAAAGGAGCTCAGGGGCACTGTAATTCACAAACCTGCAGAGTTATAAATGACAGCTATCGTCCAAAAATATACTGAAGTAAGGCTGCCAAGAGGACTTGAAAGCGGGGCAGAATTGCAGGAAACCGATTTCAGGAGGTAGACAGGAATTGCATTGAAAGCATAGGGAAAGAGGCAGAACGTCCACAATGATGCACTTAGCCAAAAGGGCGTATGCGTTTTTTCCTGAATATATTCAGGAAAAAACGCATACGCCCTTTTTGGCCAACCAAGCAAGCTTGCAAAGGAAATCTGCACTACAATGAAGTCTCACTTCCCCCCGGTCAAAAGGGCCATCTGAAAAAAGTGTAAAATCCAGAAAGGCAGGACAGGCCATGGAGAACTGGGAGCCTTGTTATGCTGATGGGCGGGATGTAAATTGCCAACAGACACTCGGGAGAAGTGTATGGTGTTTCCTGAAACATCTAAAAAACAAAGCAACAGAGCCTAGGGCACTTCCACTTATGGTCCTATAGCTTAGGAAAATTTAAATCAAAAAGACACAGCCACCCCAAAGTTTGGGACGCCTCTGTTTACAAGAACCTCGTTAACATTACAAGTTCAACGTCGCAGAAAGTGAAAAATGGATAAAGAAGTTGTGGTATTTACTTACAAAGCAATGTCACTCAGCAATGAAATCTATGTCATCTGGCCCTTAGCAGCACAATGAGTGGATTCAGGTATGATGATTCTAACTGAAATAAGTCACACAGAAAAAGAAACATCATAAGATATCAGTAATACACGGAATGTAAACTTGGCTACACAGGAACTGAATTACAGAACAGAACAGTGTCTCAAATTTAGAAAACCAACTTATGCTTGCTTAAGGGGAAAGGTGACTTGGGGTGCTGCATAAAACCAGAGATTGAAATGAGCACAGATAAAGTTCCTTAAGCCAAATATGGAATAGACAAGAGCTACTCCTTGCTCAATGAAATGGACTCAACACAGCATATTAAACGCCTAAGAATGTACCTGAGTAGTAAGTATCTTAAAACCTATGGATTGCTATGTCTCCGAAAGAGAATCAAGCATGTGTACAGGGGCATAAACGCAGCAGTGATAGGATTGGAGAGGTTCGGTGAGCAAATGAAGACCCTTTGAAGTCATATTGCATGGTACCCATTCCACGGGTTTCAACTACCCAGGTTTAAGGTATTCTTCCTTCAGCTAAAACATGCATGTGGAACCTAGAGTATGATCAACCATGTGATCGGGAGACGTGTTCAAATATGTCTCAGTTTTCGTACCCTGGTACTCGGGTGCAACATTCCAGACGCTTTACTAACACTCTCCCGACTTGGAGAGTCAGTCCCTTTAACCTCCTGTTTGGCCCAGTTTGCAATTCCTGCGGAAGATGAACAGGAATAGGGAGAACCAATGAGAGACTAGCTGGAGGTGTCTGGACGGGCAAATTTAACTCTCATTTCCCACCAGGAAGAGGAATTAACCAAAGGCTCAGCGTGCCATGCCGGAACCAGATTAGGGCCTGAAGCCATCCTGCGGTGTTGCGGCCAGCTCACAAGAAAGCGAGTTGAAGAAAGGAGCTCAGGGGCACTGTAATTCACAAACCTGCAGAGTTATAAATGACAGCTATCGTCCAAAAATATACTGAAGTAAGGCTGCCAAGAGGACTTGAAAGCGGGGCAGAATTGCAGGAAACCGATTTCAGGAGGTAGACAGGAATTGCATTAAAAGCATAGGAAAAGAGGCAGAACGTCCACAATGATGCACTTAGCCAAAAGGGCGTATGCGTTTTTTCCTGAATATATTCAGGAAAAAACGCATACGCCCTTTTTGGCCAACCAAGCAAGCTTGCAAAGGAAATCTGCACTACAATGAAGTCTCACTTCCCCCCGGTCAAAAGGGCCATCTGAAAAAAGTGTAAAATCCAGAAAGGCAGGACAGGCCATGGAGAACTGGGAGCCTTGTTATGCTGATGGGCGGGATGTAAATTGCCAACAGACACTCGGGAGAAGTGTATGGTGTTTCCTGAAACATCTAAAAAACAAAGCAACAGAGCCTAGGGCACTTCCACTTATGGTCCTATAGCTTAGGAAAATTTAAGTAAAAAAGACACAGCCACCCCAAAGTTTGAGACGTCTCTGTTTACAAGAACCTCGTTTACATTACAAGTTCAACATCGCAGAAAGTGAAAAATGGATAAAGAAGTTGTGGTATTTACTTACAAAGCAATATCACTCAGCAATGAAATCTATGTCATCAGGCCCTTAGCAGCACAATGAGTGGATTCAGGTATGATGATTCTAACTGAAATAAGTCACACAGAAAAAGAAACATCATAAGATATCAGTAATACACGGAATGTAAACTTGGCTACACAGGAACTGAATTACAGAACAGAACAGTGTCTCAAATTTAGAAAACCAACTTATGCTTGCTTAAGGGTAAAGGTGACTTGGGGTGCTGCATAAAACCAGAGATTGAAATGAGCACAGATAAAGTTCCTTAAGCCAAATATGGAATAGACAAGATCTACTCCTTGCTCAACGAAATGGACTCAACACCCCATATTAAACGCCTAAGAATGTACCTGACTAGTAAGTATCTTAAAACCTATGGATTGCTATGTCTCCAAAAGAGAATCAAGCGTGTGTACAGGGGCATAAACGCAGCAGTGATAGGATTGGAGAGGTTCGGTGAGCAAATGAAGACCCTTTGAAGTCATATTGCATGGTACCCATTCCACGGGTCTCAACTCTCCAGGTTTAAGGTATTCTTCCTTCAGTTAAAACATGCATGTGGAACCCAGAGTATGATCAACCGTGTGAATAGCAGACGTGTTCAAATATGTCTCAGTTTTCCTCCCCTGGTACTCGGGTGCAACATTCCAGACGCTTTACTAACAGTCTCCCCACTTGGAGAGTCAGCGCCTTTAACCTCCTGTTTGGCCCAGTTTGCAATTTCTGCGGAAGATGAACAGGAATAGGGAGAACCAATGAGAGACTAGCTGGAGGTGTCTGGACGGGCAAATTTAACTCTCATTTCCCACCAGGAAGAGGAAATAACCAAAGGCTCAGCGTGCCGTGCCGGAACCAGATTAGGGCCTGAAGCCATCCTGCGGTGTTGCGGCCAGCTCACAAGAAAGCGAGTTGAAGAAAGGAGCTCAGGGGCACTGTAATTCACAAACCTGCAGAGTTATAAATGACAGCTATCGTCCAAAAATATACTGAAGTAAGGCTGCCAAGAGGACTTGAAAGCGGGGCAGAATTGCAGGAAACCGATTTCAGGAGGTAGACAGGAATTGCATTAAAAGCATAGGAAAAGAGGCAGAACGTCCACAATGATGCACTTAGCCAAAAGGGCGTATGCGTTTTTTCCTGAATATATTCAGGAAAAAACGCATACGCCCTTTTTGGCCAACCAAGCAAGCTTGCAAAGGAAATCTGCACTACAATGAAGTCTCACTTCCCCCCGGTCAAAAGGGCCATCTGAAAAAAGTGTAAAATCCAGAAAGGCAGGACAGGCCATGGAGAACTGGGAGCCTTGTTATGCTGATGGGCGGGATGTAAATTGCCAACAGACACTCGGGAGAAGTGTATGGTGTTTCCTGAAACATCTAAAAAACAAAGCAACAGAGCCTAGGGCACTTCCACTTATGGTCCTATAGCTTAGGGAAATTAAAATCAAAAAGACACAGCCACCCCAAAGTTTGGGACGCCTCTGTTTACAAGAACCTCGTTTACATTACAAGTTCAACATCGCAGAAAGTGAAAAATGGATAAAGAAGTTGTGGTATTTACTTACAAAGCAATGTCACTCAGCAATGAAATCTATGTCATCTGGCCGTTAGCAGCACAATGAGTGGATTCAGGTATGATGATTCTAACTGAAATAAGTCACACAGAAAAAGAAACATCATAAGATATCAGTAATACACGGAATGTAAACTTGGCTACACAGGAACTGAATTACAGAACAGAACAGTGTCTCAAATTTAGAAAAGCAACTTATGCTTGCTTAAGGGGAAAGGTGACTTGGGGTGCTGCATAAAACCAGAGATTGAAATGAGCACAGATAAAGTTCCTCAAGCCAAATATGGAATAGACCAGAGCTACTCCTTGCTCAACGAAATGGACTCAACACCGCATATTAAACACCTAAGAATGTACCTGACTAGTAAGTATCTTAAAACCTATGGATTGCTATGTCTCCGAAAGAGAATCAAGCATGTGTACAGGGGCATAAACGCAGCAGTGATAGGATTGGAGAGGTTCGGTGAGCAAATGAAGACCCTTTGAAGTCATATTGCATGGTACCCATTCCACGGGTTTCAACTACCCAGGTTTAAGGTATTCTTCCTTCAGCTAAAACATGCATGTGGAACCTAGAGTATGATCAACCATGTGATCGGGAGACGTGTTCAAATATGTCTCAGTTTTCCTCCCCTGGTACTCGGGTGCAACATTCCAGACGCTTTACTAACACTCTCCCCACTTGGAGAGTCAGCGCCTTTAACCTCCTGTTAGACCCAGTTTGCAATTTCTGCGGAAGATGAACAGGAATAGTGAGAACCAATGAGAGACTAGCTGGAGGTGTCTGGACGGGCAAATTTAACTCTCATTTCCCACCAGGAAGAGGAAATAACCAAAGGCTCAGCGTGCCGTGCCGGAACCAGATTAGGGCCTGAAGCCATCTTGCTGTGTTGCGGCCAGCTCAAAAGAAAGCAAGTTGAAGAAAGGAGCTCAGGGGCACTGTAATTCACAAAACTGTAGAGTTATAAATGACAGCTATCGTCCAAAAATATACTGAAGTAAGGCTGCCAAGAGGACTTGAAAGCGGGGCAGAATTGCAGGAAACCGATTTCAGGAGGTAGACTGGAATTGCATTGAAAGCATAGGAAAAGAGGCAGAACGTCCACAATGATGCACTTGGCCAAAAAGGGCGTATGCGTTTTTTCCTGAATATATTCAGGAAAAAACGCATACGCCCTTTTTGGCCAACCAAGCAAGCTTGCAAAGGAAATCTGCACTACAATGAAGTCTCACTTCCCCCCGGTCAAAAGGGCCATCTGAAAAAAGTGTAAAATCCAGAAAGGCAGGACAGGCCATGGAGAACTGGGAGCCTTGTTATGCTGATGGGCGGGATGTAAATTGCCAACAGACACTCGGGTGAAGTGTATGGTGTTTCCTGAAACATCTAAAAAACAAAGCAACAGAGCCTAGGGCACTTCCACTTATGGTCCTATAGCTTAGGGAAATTAAAATCAAAAAGACACAGCCACCCCAAAGTTTGAGACGCCTCTGTTTACAAGAACCTCGTTTACAGTACAAGTTCAATATCACAGAAAGTGAAAAATGGATAAAGAACTTGTGGTACTTACGTACAATGCAGTATCACTCAGCAATGAAATCTATGTCATCAGGCCCGTAGCAGCATAATGAGTGGATTCAGGTACGATGATTCTAACTGAAAAAAGTCACACAGAAAAAGAAACATCATAAGATATCACTAAAACACGGAATGTAAACTTGGCTACACAGGAACTGAATTCCAAAACAGAACAGGGTCTCAAATTTAGAAAACCAACTTATGCTTGCTTAAGGGGAAAGGTGAGTTGGGGTGCTGCATAAAACCAGAGATTGAAATGAGCACAGATAAAGTTCCTTAAGCCAAATATGGAATAGACAAGAGCTACTCCTTGCTCAACGAAATGGACTCAACACCCCATATTAAACGCCTAAGAATGTACCTGACTAGTAAGTATCTTAAAACCTATGGATTGCTATGTCTCCGAAAGAGAATCAAGCATGTGTACAGGGGCATAAACGCAGCAGTGATAGGATTGGAGAGGTTCGGTGAGCAAATGAAGACCCTTTGAAGTCATATTGCATGGTACCCATTCCACGGGTCTCAACTCTCCAGGTTTAAGGTATTCTTCCTTCAGCTAAAACATGCATGTGGAACCCAGAGTATGATCAACCGTGTGAACGGGAGACGTGTTCAAATATGTCTCAGTTTTCCTCCCCTGGTACTCGGGTGCAACATTCCAGACACTTTACTAACACTCTCCCGACTTGGAGAGTCAGCGCCTTTAACCTCCTGTTTGGCCAAGTTTGCAATTTCTGCGGAAGATGAACAGGAATAGGGAGAACCAATGAGAGACTAGCTGGAGGTGTCTGGACGGGCAAATTTAACTCTCATTTCCCACCAGGAAGAGGAAATAACCAAAGGCTCAGCGTGCCATGCCGGAACCAGATTAGGGCCTGAAGCCATCCTGCGGTGTTGCGGCCAGCTCACAAGAAAGCGAGTTGAAGAAAGGAGCTCAGGGGCACTGTAATTCACAAACCTGCAGAGTTATAAATGACAGCTATCGTACAAAAATATACTGAAGTAAGGCTGCCAAGTGGACTTGAAAGCGGGGCAGAATTGCAGGAAACTGATTTCAGGAGGTAGACAGGAATTGCATTGAAAGCATAGGGAAAGAGGCAGAACGTCCACAATGATGCACTTAGCCAAAAGGGCGTATGCGTTTTTTCCTGAATATATTCAGGAAAAAACGCATACGCCCTTTTTGGCCAACCAAGCAAGCTTGCAAAGGAAATCTGCACTACAATGAAGTCTCACTTCCCCCCGGTCAAAAGGGCCATCTGAAAAAAGTGTAAAATCCAGAAAGGCAGGACAGGCCATGGAGAACTGGGAGCCTTGTTATGCTGATGGGCGGGATGTAAATTGCCAACAGACACTCGGGAGAAGTGTATGGTGTTTCCTGAAACATCTAAAAAACAAAGCAACAGAGCCTAGGGCACTTCCACTTATGGTCCTATAGCTTAGGAAAATTTAAATCAAAAAGACACAGCCACCCCAAAGTTTGGGACGCCTCTGTTTACAAGAACCTCGTTTACATTACAAGTTCAACATCGCAGAAAGTGAAAAATGGATAAAGAAGTTGTGGTATTTACTTACAAAGCAATGTCACTCAGCAATGAAATCTATGTCATCTGGCCCTTAGCAGCACAATGAGTGGATTCAGGTATGATGATTCTAACTGAAATAAGTCACACAGAAAAAGAAACATCATAAGATATCAGTAATACACGGAATGTAAACTTGGCTACACAGGAACTGAATTACAGAACAGAACAGTGTCTCAAATTTAGAAAACCAACTTATGCTTGCTTAAGGGTAAAGGTGACTTGGGGTGCTGCATAAAACCAGAGATTGAAATGAGCACAGATAAAGTTCCTTAAGCCAAATATGGAATAGACAAGAGCTACTCCTTGCTCAATGAAATGGACTCAACACAGCATATTAAACGCCTAAGAATGTACCTGACTAGTAAGTATCTTAAAACCTATGGATTGCTATGTCTCCGAAAGAGAATCAAGCATGTGTACAGGGGCATAAACGCAGCAGTGATAGGATTGGAGAGTTTCGGTGAGCAAATGAAGACCCTTTGAAGTCATATTGCATGGTACCCATTCCACGGGTTTCAACTACCCAGGTTTAAGGTATTCTTCCTTCAGCTAAAACATGCATGTGGAACCTAGAGTATGATCAACCATGTGATCGGGAGACGTGTTCAAATATGTCTCAGTTTTCGTACCCTGGTACTCGGGTGCAACATTCCAGACGCTTTACTAACACTCTCCCGACTTGGAGAGTCAGTCCCTTTAACCTCCTGTTTGGCCCAGTTTGCAATTTCTGCGGAAGATGAACAGGAATAGGGAGAACCAATGAGAGACTAGCTGGAGGTGTCTGGACGGGCAAATTTAACTCTCATTTCCCACCAGGAAGAGGAAATAACCAAAGGCTCAGCGTGCCGTGCCGGAACCAGATTAGGGCCTGAAGCCATCCTGCGGTGTTGCGGCCAGCTCACAAGAAAGCGAGTTGAAGAAAGGAGCTCAGGGGCACTGTAATTCACAAACCTGCAGAGTTATAAATGACAGCTATCGTCCAAAAATATACTGAAGTAAGGCTGCCAAGAGGACTTGAAAGCGGGGCAGAATTGCAGGAAACCGATTTCAGGAGGTAGACAGGAATTGCATTGAAAGCATAGGGAAAGAGGCAGAACGTCCACAATGATGCACTTAGCCAAAAGGGCGTATGCGTTTTTTCCTGAATATATTCAGGAAAAAACGCATACGCCCTTTTTGGCCAACCAAGCAAGCTTGCAAAGGAAATCTGCACTACAATGAAGTCTCACTTCCCCCCGGTCAAAAGGGCCATCTGAAAAAAGTGTAAAATCCAGAAAGGCAGGACAGGCCATGGAGAACTGGGAGCCTTGTTATGCTGATGGGTGGGATGTAAATTGCCAACAGACACTCGGGAGAAGTGTATGGTGTTTCCTGAAACATCTAAAAAACAAAGCAACAGAGCCTAGGGCACTTCCACTTATGGTCCTATAGCTTAGGAAAATTTAAATCAAAAAGACACAGCCACCCCAAAGTTTGGGACGCCTCTGTTTACAAGAACCTCGTTAACATTACAAGTTCAACGTCGCAGAAAGTGAAAAATGGATAAAGAAGTTGTGGTATTTACTTACAAAGCAATGTCACTCAGCAATGAAATCTATGTCATCTGGCCCTTAGCAGCACAATGAGTGGATTCAGGTATGATGATTCTAACTGAAATAAGTCACACAGAAAAAGAAACATCATAAGATATCAGTAATACACGGAATGTAAACTTGGCTACACAGGAACTGAATTACAGAACAGAACAGTGTCTCAAATTTAGAAAACCAACTTATGCTTGCTTAAGGGTAAAGGTGACTTGGGGTGCTGCATAAAACCAGAGATTGAAATGAGCACAGATAAAGTTCCTTAAGCCAAATATGGAATAGACAAGAGCTACTCCTTGCTCAATGAAATGGACTCAACACAGCATATTAAACGCCTAAGAATGTACCTGACTAGTAAGTATCTTAAAACCTATGGATTGCTATGTCTCCGAAAGAGAATCAAGCATGTGTACAGGGGCATAAACGCAGCAGTGATAGGATTGGAGAGGTTCGGTGAGCAAATGAAGACCCTTTGAAGTCATATTGCATGGTACCCATTCCACGGGTTTCAACTACCCAGGTTTAAGGTATTCTTCCTTCAGCTAAAATATGCATGTGGAACCTAGAGTATGATCAACCATGTGATCGGGAGACGTGTTCAAATATGTCTCAGTTTTTGTACCCTGGTACTCGGGTGCAACATTCCAGACGCTTTACTAACACTCTCCCGACTTGGAGAGTCAGTCCCTTTAACCTCCTGTTTGGCCCAGTTTGCAATTCCGGCGGAAGATGAACAGGAATAGGGAGAACCAATGAGAGACTAGCTGGAGGTGTCTGGACGGGCAAATTTAACTCTCATTTCCCACCAGGAAGAGGAAATAACCAAAGGCTCAGCGTGCCGTGCCGGAACCAGATTAGGGCCTGAAGCCATCCTGCGGTGTTGCGGCCAGCTCACAAGAAAGCGAGTTGAAGAAAGGAGCTCAGGGGCACTGTAATTCACAAACCTGCAGAGTTATAAATGACAGCTATCGTCCAAAAATATACTGAAGTAAGGCTGCCAAGAGGACTTGAAAGCGGGGCAGAATTGCAGGAAACCGATTTCAGGAGGTAGACAGGAATTGCATTAAAAGCATAGGAAAAGAGGCAGAACGTCCACAATGATGCACTTAGCCAAAAGGGCGTATGCGTTTTTTCCTGAATATATTCAGGAAAAAACGCATACGCCCTTTTTGGCCAACCAAGCAAGCTTGCAAAGGAAATCTGCACTACAATGAAGTCTCACTTCCCCCCGGTCAAAAGGGCCATCTGAAAAAAGTGTAAAATCCAGAAAGGCAGGACAGGCCATGGAGAACTGGGAGCCTTGTTATGCTGATGGGCGGGATGTAAATTGCCAACAGACACTCGGGAGAAGTGTATGGTGTTTCCTGAAACATCTAAAAAACAAAGCAACAGAGCCTAGGGCACTTCCACTTATGGTCCTATAGCTTAGGGAAATTAAAATCAAAAAGACACAGCCACCCCAAAGTTTGGGACGCCTCTGTTTACAAGAACCTCGTTTACATTACAAGTTCAACATCGCAGAAAGTGAAAAATGGATAAAGAAGTTGTGGTATTTACTTACAAAGCAATGTCACTCAGCAATGAAATCTATGTCATCTGGCCGTTAGCAGCACAATGAGTGGATTCAGGTATGATGATTCTAACTGAAATAAGTCACACAGAAAAAGAAACATCATAAGATATCAGTAATACACGGAATGTAAACTTGGCTACACAGGAACTGAATTACAGAACAGAACAGTGTCTCAAATTTAGAAAAGCAACTTATGCTTGCTTAAGGGGAAAGGTGACTTGGGGTGCTGCATAAAACCAGAGATTGAAATGAGCACAGATAAAGTTCCTTAAGCCAAATATGGAATAGACAAGAGCTACTCCTTGCTCAACGAAATGGACTCAACACCGCATATTAAACACCTAAGAATGTACCTGACTAGTAAGTATCTTAAAACCTATGGATTGCTATGTCTCCGAAAGAGAATCAAGCATGTGTACAGGGGCATAAACGCAGCAGTGATAGGATTGGAGAGGTTCGGTGAGCAAATGAAGACCCTTTGAAGTCATATTGCATGGTACCCATTCCACGGGTTTCAACTACCCAGGTTTAAGGTATTCTTCCTTCAGCTAAAACATGCATGTGGAACCTAGAGTATGATCAACCATGTGATCGGGAGACGTGTTCAAATATGTCTCAGTTTTCCTCCCCTGGTACTCGGGTGCAACATTCCAGACGCTTTACTAACACTCTCCCCACTTGGAGAGTCAGCGCCTTTAACCTCCTGTTAGACCCAGTTTGCAATTTCTGCGGAAGATGAACAGGAATAGTGAGAACCAATGAGAGACTAGCTGGAGGTGTCTGGACGGGCAAATTTAACTCTCATTTCCCACCAGGAAGAGGAAATAACCAAAGGCTCAGCGTGCCGTGCCGGAACCAGATTAGGGCCTGAAGCCATCTTGCTGTGTTGCCGCCAGGTCAAAAGAAAGCGAGTTGAAGAAAGGAGCTCAGGGACACTGTAATTCACAAACCTGCAGAGTTATAAATGACAACTATCATCCAAAAATATACTGAAGTAAGGCTGCCAAGAGGACTTGAAAGCGGGGCAGAATTGCAGGAAACCGATTTCAGGAGGTAGACTGGAATTGCATTGAAAGCATAGGAAAAGAGGCAGAACGTCCACAATGATGCACTTGGCCAAAAAGGGCATATGCGTTTTTTCCTGAATATATTCAGGAAAAAACGCATACGCTCTTTTTCGCCAACCAAGCAAACTTGCAAAGGAAATCTGCACTACAATGAAGTCTCAATTCCCCCCGGTCAAAAGGGCCATCTGAAAAAAGTGTAAAATCCAGAAAGGCAGGACAGGCCATGGAGAACTGGGAGCCTAGTTATGCTGATGGGCGGGATGTAAATTGCCAACAGACACTCGGGAGAAGTTTATGGTGTTTCCTGAAACATCTAAGAAACAAAGCAACAGAGCCTAGGGCACTTCCACTTATGGTCCTATAGCTTAGGGAAATTAAAATCAAAAAGACACAGCCACCCCAAAGTTTGGGACGCCTCTGTTTACAAGAACCTCGTTTACCGTACAAGTTCAATATCACAGAAAGTGAAAAATGGATAAAGAACTTGTGGTACTTACGTACAATGCAGTATCACTCAGCAATGAAATCTATGTCATCAGGCCCGTAGCAGCATAATGAGTGGATTCAGGTACGATGATTCTAACTGAAATAAGTCACACAGAAAAAGAAACATCATAAGATATCACTAATACACGGAATGTAAACTTGGCTACACAGGAACTGAATTCCAAAACAGAACACGGTCTCAAATTTAGAAAACCAACTTATGCTTGCTTAAGGAGAAAGGTGAGTTGGGGTGCTGCATAAAACCAGAGATTGAAATGAGCACAGATAAAGTTCCTTAAGCCAAATATGGAATAGACAAGAGCTACTCCTTGCTCAACGAAATGGACTCAACACCCCATATTAAACGCCTAAGAATGTACCTGACTAGTAAGTATCTTAAAACCTATGGATTGCTATGTCTCCAAAAGAGAATCAAGCATGTGTAAAGGGGCATAAACGCAGCAGTGATAGGATTGGAGAGGTTCGGTGAGCAAATGAAGACCCTTTGAAGTCATATTGCATGGTACCCATTCCACGGGTCTCAACTCTCCAGGTTTAAGGTATTCTTCCTTCAGCTAAAACATGCATGTGGAACCCAGAGTATGATCAACCGTGTGAAAGGGAGACGTGTTCAAATATGTCTCAGTTTTCCTCCCCTGGTACTCGGGTGCAACATTCCAGACACTTTACTAACACTCTCCCCACTTGGAGAGTCAGCGCCTTTAACCTCCTGTTTGGCCAAGTTTGCAATTTCTGCGGAAGATGAACAGGAATAGGGAGAACCAATGAGAGACTAGCTGGAGGTGTCTGGACGGGCAAATTTAACTCTCATTTCCCACCAGGAAGAGGAAATAACCAAAGGCTCAGCGTGCCATGCCGGAACCAGATTAGGGCCTGAAGCCATCCTGCGGTGTTGCGGCCAGCTCACAAGAAAGCGAGTTGAAGAAAGGAGCTCAGGGGCACTGTAATTCACAAACCTGCAGAGTTATAAATGACAGCTATCGTCCAAAAATATACTGAAGTAAGGCTGCCAAGAGGACTTGAAAGCGGGGCAGAATTGCAGGAAACCGATTTCAGGAGGTAGACAGGAATTGCATTAAAAGCATAGGAAAAGAGGCAGAACGTCCACAATGATGCACTTAGCCAAAAGGGCGTATGCGTTTTTCCCTGAATATATTCAGGAAAAAACGCATACGCCCTTTTTGGCCAACCAAGCAAGCTTGCAAAGGAAATCTGCACTACAATGAAGTCTCACTTCCCCCCGGTCAAAAGGGCCATCTGAAAAAAGTGTAAAATCCAGAAAGGCAGGACAGGCCATGGAGAACTGGGAGCCTTGTTATGCTGATGGGCGGGATGTAAATTGCCAACAGACACTCGGGAGAAGTGTATGGTGTTTCCTGAAACATCTAAAAAACAAAGCAACAGAGCCTAGGGCACTTCCACTTATGGTCCTATAGTTTAGGAAAATTTAAATAAAAAAGACACAGCCACCCCAAAGTTTGGGATGTCTCTGTTTACAAGAACCTCGTTTACATTACAAGTTCAACATCGCAGAAAGTGAAAAATGGATAAAGAAGTTGTGGTATTTACTTACAAAGCAATATCACTCAGCAATGAAATCTATGTCATCAGGCCCTTAGCAGCACAATGAGTGGATTCAGGTATGATGATTCTAACTGAAATAAGTCACACAGAAAAAGAAATATCATAAGATATCAGTAATACACGGAATGTAAACTTGGCTACACAGGAACTGAATTCCAAAACAGAACAGGGTCTCAAATTTAGAAAACCAACTTATGCTTGCTTAAGGGTAAAGGTGAGTTGGGGTGCTGCATAAAACCAGAGATTGAAATGAGCACAGATAAAGTTCCTTAAGCCAAATATGGAATAGGCAAGCGCTACTCCTTGCTCAATGAAATATACTCAACACCGCATATAAAACGCCTAAGAATGTACCTGACTAGTAAGTATCTTAAAACCTATGGATTGCTATGTCTCCGAAACAGAATCAAGCATGTGTACAGGGGCATAAACGCAGCAGAGATAGGACTGGAGAGGTTCGGTGAGCAAATGAAGACCCTTTGAAGTCATATTGCATGGTACCCATTCCACGGGTTTCAACCACCCAGGTTTAAGGTATTCTTCCTTCAGCTAAAACATGCATGTGGAACCTAGAGTATGATCAACCGTGTGATCGGGAGACGTGTTCAAATATGTCTCAGTTTTTGTACCCTGGTACTCGGGTGCAACATTCCAGACGCTTTACTAACACTCTCCCGACTTGGAGAGTCAGTCCCTTTAACCTACTGTTTGGCCCAGTTTGCAATTTCTGCGGAAGATGAACAGGAATAGGGAGAACCAATGAGAGACTAGCTGGAAGTGTCTGGATGGGCAAATTTAACTCTCATTTCCCACCAGAAAGAAGAAACAACCAAAGGCTCAGCATGCCATGCCGGAACCAGATTAGGGCCTGAAGCCATCCTGCGGTGTTGCGGCCAGCTCAAAAGAAAGCGAGTTTAAGAAAGGAGCTCAGGGGCACTGTAATTCACAAACCTGCAGAGTTATAAATGACAGCTATCGTCCAAAAATATACTGAAGTAAGGCTGCCAAGAGGACTTGAAAGCGGGGCAGAATTGCAGGAAACTGATTTCAGGAGGTAGACTGAAATTGCATTGAAAGCATAGGAAAAGAGGCAGAACGTCCACAATGATGCACTTGGCCAAAAAGGGCGTATGCGTTTTTTCCTGAATATATTCAGGAAAAAACGCATACGCACTTTTTGGCCAACCAAGCAAGCTTGCAAAGGAAATCTGCACTACAATGAAGTCTCACTTCCCCCCGGTCAAAAGGGCCATCTGAAAAAAGTGTAAAATCCAGAAAGGCAGGACAGGCCATGGAGAACTGGGAGCCTTGTTATGCTGATGGGCGGGATGTAAATTGCCAACAGACACTCGGGAGAAGTGTATGGTGTTTCCTGAAACATCTAAAAAACAAAGCAACAGAGCCTAGGGCACTTCCACTTATGGTCCTATAGCATAGGGAAATTAAAATCAAAAACACACAGCCACCCCAAAGTTTGGGACACCTCTGTTTACAAGAACCTCGTTTACCGTACAAGTTCAATATCACAGAAAGTGAAAAATGGATAAAGAAGCTGTGGTACTTACGTACAATGCAGTTTCACTCAGCAATGAAATCTATGTCATCAGGCCCTTAGCAGCACAATGAGTGGATTCAGGTATGATGATTCTAACTGAAATAAGTCACACAGAAAAAGAAACATCATAAGGTATCAGTAATACACGGAATGTAAACTTGGCTACACAGGAACTGAATTACAGAACAGAACAGGGTCTCAAATTTAGAAAACCAACATATGCTTGCTTAAGGGGAAAGGTGAGTTGGGGTGCTGCATAAAACCAGAGATTGAAATGAGAACAGATAAAGTTCCTTAAGCCAAATATGGAATAGACAAGAGCTACTCCTTGCTCAACGAAATGGACTCAACACCGCATATTAAACGCCTAAGAATGTACCTGACTAGTAAGTATCTTAAAACCTATGGATTGCTATGTCTCCGAAAGAGAATCAAGCATGTGTACAGGGGCATAAACGCAGCAGTGATAGGATTGGAGAGGTTCGGTGAGCAAATGAAGACCCTTTGAAGTCATATTGCATGGTACCCATTCCACGGGTTTCAACTACCCAGGTTTAAGGTATTCTTCCTACAGCTAAAACATGCATGTAGAACCCAGAGTATGATCAACCATGTGATCGGGAGACGTGTTCAAATATGTCTCAGTTTTCGTACCCTGGTACTCGAGTGCAACATTCCAGACGCTTTACTAACACTCTCCCGACTTGGAGAGTCAGTCCCTTTAACCTCCTGTTTGGCCCAGTTTGCAATTTCTGCAGAAGATTAACAGGAATAGGGAGAACCAATGAGAGACTAGCTGGAGGTGTCTGGACGGGCAAATTTAACTCTCATTTCCCACCAGGAAGAGGAATTAACCAAAGGCTCAGCGTGCCATGCCGGAACCAGATTAGAGCCTGAAGCCATCCTGCGGTGTTGCGGCCAGCTCAAAAGAAAGCGAGTTGAAGAAAGGAGCTCAGGGGCACTGTAATTCACAAACCTGCAGAGTTATAAATGACAGCTATCGTCCAAAAATATACTGAAGTAAGGCTGCCAAGAGGACTTGAAAGCGGGGCAGAATTGCAGGAAACCGATTTCAGGAGGTAGACTGGAATTGCATTGAAAGCATAGGAAAAGAGGCAGAACGTCCACAATGATGCACTTGGCCAAAAAGGGCGTATGCGTTTATTCCTGAATATATTCAGGAAAAAACGCATACGCCCTTTTTGGCCAACCAAGCAAACTTGCAAAGGAAATCTGCACTACAATGAAGTCTCACTTCCCCCCGGTCAAAAGGGCCATCTGAAAAAAGTGTAAAATCCAGAAAGGCAGGACAGGCCATGGAGAACTGGGAGCCTTGTTATGCTGATGGGCGGGATGTAAATTGCCAACAGACACTCGGGAGAAGTGTATGGTGTTTCCTGAAACATCTAAAAAACAAAGCAACAGAGCCTAGGGCACTTCCACTTATGGTCCTATAGCTTAGGGAAATTAAAATCAAAAAGACACAGCCACCCCAAAGTTTGGAACGGCTCTGTTTACAAGAACCTCGTTTACAGTACAAGTTCAACATCGCAGAAAGTGAAAAATGGATAAAGAAGTTGTGGTATTTACTTACAAAGCAATATCACTCAGCAATGAAATCTATGTCATCAGGCCCTTAGCAGCACAATGAGTGGATTCAGGTATGATGATTCTAACTGAAATAAGTCACACAGAAAAAGAAACATCATAAGATATCAGTAATACATGGAATGTAAACTTGGCTACACAGGAACTGAATTACAGAACAGAACAGGGTCTCAAATTTAGAAAACCAACTTATGCTGCTTAAGGGGAAAGGTGAGTTGGGGTGCTGCATAAAACCAGAGATTGAAATGAGCACAGATAAAGTTCCTTAAGCCAAATATGGAATAGACAAGAGCTACTCCTTGCTCAACGAAATGGACTCAACACCGCATATTAAACGCCTAAGAATGTACCTGACTCTTAAGTATCTTAAAACCTATGGATTGCTATGTCTCCGAAAGAGAATCAAGCATGTTTACAGGGACATAAACGCAGCAGTGATAGGATTGGAGAGGTTCGGTGAGCAAATGAAGACCCTTTGAAGTCATATTGCATGGTATCCATTACACGGGTCTCAACTCTCCAGGTTTAAGGTATTCTTCCTTCAGCTAAAACATGCATGTGGAACCTAGAGTATGATCAACCATGTGATCGGGAGACGTGTTCAAATATGTCTCAGTTTTCATACCCTGGTACTCGGGTGCAACATTCCAGACGCTTTACTAACACTCTCCCCACATGGAGAGTCAGCGCCTTTAACCTCCTGTTAGACCCAGTTTGCAATTTCTGCGGAAGATGAACAGGAATAGTGAGAACCAATGAGAGACTAGCTGGAGGTGCTGGACGAGCAAATTTAACTCTCATTTCCCACCAGGAAGAGGAATTAACCAAAGGCTCAGTGTGCCGTGCCCGAACCAGATTAGGGCCTGAAGCCATCCTGCGGTGTTGCGGCCAGCTCACAAGAAAGCGAGTTGAAGAAAGGAGCTCAGGGGCACTGTAATTCACAAACCTGCAGAGTTATAAATGACAGCTATCGTCCAAAAATATACAGAAGTAAGGCTGGCAAGAGGACTTGAAAGTGGGGCAGAATTGCAGGAAACCGATTTCAGGAGGTAGACTGAAATTGCATTGAAAGCATAGGAAAAGAGGCAGAACGTCCACAATGATGCACTTGGCCAAAAAGGGCGTATGCATTTTTTCCTGAATATATTCAGGAAAAAACTCATACGCCCTTTTTGGTCAACCAATCAAACTTGCAAAGGAAATCTGCACTACAATGAAGTCTCACTTCCCCCCAGTCAAAAGGGCCATCTGAAAAAAGTGTAAAATCCAGAAAGGCAGGACAGGCCATGGAGAACTGGGAGCCTTGTTATGCTGATGGGCGGGATGTAAATTGCCAAGAGACACTCCGGAGAAGTGTATGGTGTTTCCTGAAACATCTAAAAAACAAAGCAACAGAGCCCAGGGCACTTCCACTTATGGTCCTATAGCTTAGGGAAATTAAAATCAAAAAGACACAGCCACCCCACAGTTTGGGACGCCTCTGTTTACAAGAACCTCGTTTACCGTACAAGTTCAATATCACAGAAAGTGAAAAATGGATAAAGAACTTGTGGTACTTACGTACAATGCAGTATCACTCAGCAATGAAATCTATGTCATCAGGCCCGTAGCAGCATAATGAGTGGATTCAGGTACGATGATTCTAACTGAAATAAGTCACACAGAAAAAGAAACATCATAAGATATCACTAATACACGGAATGTAAACTTGGCTACACAGGAACTGAATTCCAAAACAGAACAGGGTCTCAAATTTAGAAAACCAACTTATGCTGCTTAAGGGGAAAGGTGAGTTGGGGTGCTGCATAAAACCAGAGATTGAAATGAGCACAGATAAAGTTCCTTAAGCCAAATATGGAATAGACAAGAGCTACTCCTTTCTCAACGAAATGGACTCAACACCGCATATTAAACGCCTAAGAATGTACCTGACTAGTAAGTATCTTAAAACCTATGGATTACTATGTCTCCAAAAGTGAATCAAGCATGTGTACAGGGGCATAAACGCAGCAGTGATAGGATTGGAGAGGTTCGGTGAGCAAATGAAGACCCTTTGAAATCATATTGCATGGTACGCATTCCACGGGTTTCAATTACCCAGGTTTAAGGTATTCTTCCTTCAGCTAAAACATGCATGTGGAACCTAGAGTATGATCAACCATGTGATCGGGAGACGTGTTCAAATATGTCTCAGTTTTCGTACCCTGGTACTCGGGTGCAACATTCCAGACGCTTTACTAACACTCTCCCGACTTGGAGAGTCAGTCCCTTTAACCTCCTGTTTGGCCCAGTTTGCAATTTCTGCGGAAGATGAACAGGAATAGCAAGAACCAATGAGAGACTAGCTGGAGGTGTCTGGACGGGCAAATTTAACTCTCATTTCCCACCAGGAAGAGGAATTAACCAAAGGCACAACGTGGTGCCCGAACCAGATTAGGGCCTGAAGCCATCCTGCGGTGTTGCGGCCAGGTCACAAGAAAGCGAGTTGAAGAAAAGAGCTCAGGGGCACTGTAATTCACAAACCTGCAGAGTTATAAATGACAGCTATCGTCCAAAAATATACTGAAGTAAGGCTGCCAAGAGGACTTGAAAGCGGGGCAGAATTGCAGGAAACCGATTTCAGGAGGTAGACTGGAATTGCATTGAAAGCATAGGAAAAGAGGCAGAACGTCCACAATGATGCACTTGGCCAAAAAGGGCGTATGCGTTTTTTCCTGAATATATTCAGGAAAAAACGCATACGCCCTTTATGGCCAACGAAGCAAACTTGCAAAGGAAATCTGCACTACAATGAAGTCTCACTTCCCCCCGGTCAAAAGGGCCATCTGAAAAAAGTGTAAAATCCAGAAAGGCAGGACAGGCCATGGAGAACTGGGAGCCTTGTTATGCTGATGGGCGGTATGTCAATTGCCAACAGACACTCGGAAGAAGTGTATGGTGTTTCCAGAAACATCTAAAAAACAAAGCAACAGAGCCTAGGGCACTTCCACTTATGGTCCTATAGCTTAGGGAAATTAAAACAAAAAAGACACAGCCAACCCAAAGTTTGGGAAGCCTCTGTTTACAAGAACCTCGTTTACGGTACAAGTTCAATATCACAGAAAGTGAAAAATGGATGAAGAACTTGTGGTACTTACGTACAATACAGTATCACTCAGCAATGAAATCGATGTCATCACGCCCGTAGCAGCACAATGAGTGGATTCAGGTACGATGATTCTAATTGAAATAAGTCACACAGAAAAAGAAACGTCATAAGATATCACTAATACACGGAATGTAAACTTGGCTACACAGGAACTGAATTACAGAACAGAACAGGGTCTCAAATTTAGAAAACCAACTTATGCTTGCTTAAGGGGAAAGGTGAGTTGGGGTGCTGCATAAAACCAGAGATTGAAATGAGCACAGATAAAGTTCCTTAAGCCAAATATGGAATAGGCAAGAGCTACTCCTTGCTCAATGAAATGGACTCAACACCCCATATTAAACGCCTAAGAATGTACCTGACTAGTAAGCATCTTAAAACCTATGGATTGCTATGTCTCCAAAAGAGAATCAAGCATGTGTACAGGGGCATAAACGCAGCAGTGATAGGATTGGAGAGGTTCGGTGAGCAAATGAAGACCCTTTGAAGTCATATTGCATGGTACCCATTCCACGGGTCTCAACTCTCCAGTTTTAATGTATTCTTCCTTCAGCTAAAACATGCATGTGGAACCCAGAGTATGATCAACCATGTGAACGGAGACGTGTTCAAATATGTCTCAGTTTTCCTCCCCTGGTACTCGGGTGCAACATTCCAGACGCTTTACTAACACTCTCCCCACTTGGAGAGTCAGCGCCTTTAACCTCCTGTTTGGCCCAGTTTGCAATTTCTGCGGAAGATGAACAGGAATAGGGAGAACCAATGAGAGACTAGCTGGAGGTGTCTGGACGGGCAAATTTAACTCTCATTTCCCACCAGGAAGAGGTAATAACCAAAGGCTCAGCGTGCCGTGCCGGAATGAGATTAGGGCCTGAAGCCATCCTGCGGTGTTGCGGCCAGGTCACAAGAAAGCGAGTTGAAGAAAGGAGCTCAGGGGCACTGTAATTCACAAACCTGCAGAGTTATAAATGACAGCTATCGTCCAAAAATATACTGAAGTAAGGCTGCCAAGAGGACTTGAAAGCGGGGCAGAATTGCAGGAAACCGATTTCAGGAGGTAGACTGGTATTGCATTGAAAGCATAGGAAAAGAGGCAGAACGTCCACAATGATGCACTTGGCCAAAAAGGGCGTATGCGTTTTTTCCTGAATATATTCAGGAAAAAACGCATACGCCCTTTTTGGCCAACCAAGAAAGCTTGCAAAGGAAATCTGCACTACAATGAAGTCTCACTTCCCCCCGGTCAAAAGGGCCATCTGAAAAAAGTGTAAAATCCAGAAAGGCAGGACAGGCCATGGAGAACTGGGAGCCTTGTTATGCTGATGGGCGGGATGTAAATTGCCAACAGCCACTCGGGAGAAGTGTATGGTGTTTCCTGAAACATCTAAAAAACAAAGCAACAGAGCCTAGGGCACTTCCACTTATGGTCCTATAGCTTAGGGAAATTAAAATCAAAAAGACACAGCCACCCCAAATTTTGGGACGCCTCTATTTACAAGAACCTCATTTACAGTACAAGTTCAACATAGCAGAAAATGAAAAATGGATAAAGAAGTTGTGGTATTTACTTACAAAGCAATATCACTCAGCAATGAAATCTATGTCATCAGGCCCTTAGCAGCACAATGAGTGGATTCAGGTATGATGATTCTAACTGAAATAAGTCACACAGAAAAAGAAACATCATAAGATATCAGTAATACACGGAATGTAAACTTGGCTACACAGGAACTGAATTACAGAACAGAACAGGGTCTCAAATTTAGAAAACCAACTTATGCTTGCTTAAGGGGAAAGGTGAGTTGGGGTGCTGCATAAAACCAGAGATTGAAATGAGCACAGATAAAGTTCCTTAAGCCAAATATGGAATAGACAAGAGCTACTCCTTGCTCAATGAAATATACTCAACACCGCATATTAAACGCCTAAGAATGTACCTGACTAGTAAGTATCTTAAAACCTATGGATTGCTATGTCTCCGAAAGAGAATTAAGCATGTGTACAGGGACATAAACGCAGCAGTGATAGGATTGGAGAGGTTCGGTGAGCAAATGAAGACCCTTTGAAGTCATATTGCATGGTACCCATTCCACGGGTTTCAACTACCCAGGTTTAAGGTATTCTTCCTTCAGCTAAAACATGCATGTGGAACCTAGAGTATGATCAACCATGTGATCGGGAGACGTGTTCAAATATGTCTCAGTTTTCGTACCCTGGTACTCGGGTGCAACATTCCAGACGCTTTACTAACACTCTCCCGACTTGGAGAGTCAGTCCCTTTAACCTCCTGTTTGGCCCAGTTTGCAATTTCAGCGGAAGATGAACAGGAATAGCGAGAACCAATGAGAGACTAGCTGGAGGTGCCTGGACGGGCAAATTTAACTCTCATTTCCCACCAGGAAGAGGAAATAACCAAAGGCTCAGCGTGCCGTGCCGGAACCAGATTAGGGCCTGACGCCATCCTGCGGTGTTGCGGCCAGCTCAAAACAAAGCGAGTTGAAGAAAGGAGCTCAGGGGCACTGTAATTCACAAACCTGCAGAGTTATAAATGACAGCTATCGTCCAAAAATATACGGAAGTAAGGCTGCCAAGAGGACTTGAAAGCGGGGCAGAATTGCAGGATACCGATTTCAGGAGGTAGACTGGAATTGCATTGAAAGCTTAGGAAAAGAGGAATAACGTCCACAATGATGCACTTGGCCAAAAAGGGCGTATGCGTTTATTCCTGAATATATTCAGGAAAAAACGCATACGCCCTTTTTGGCCAACCAAGCAAGCTTGCAAAGGAAATCTGCACTACAATGAAGTCTCACTTCCCCCCGGTCAAAAGGGCCATCTGAAAAAAGTGTAAAATCCAGAAAGGCAGGACAGGCCATGGAGAACTGGGAGCCTTCTTATGCTGATGGGCGGGATGTAAATTGCCAACAGACACTCGGGAGAAGTGTATGGTGTTTCCTGAAACATCTAAGAAACAAAGCAACAGAGCCTAGGGCACTTCCACTTATGGTCCTATAGCTTAGGGAAATTAAAATCAAAAAGACACAGCCACCCCAAAGTTTGGAACGGCTCTGTTTACAAGAACCTCGTTTACAGTACAAGTTCAACATCGCAGAAAGTGAAAAATGGATAAAGAAGTTGTGGTATTTACTTACAAAGCAATATCACTCAGCAATGAAATCTATGTCATCAGGCCCTTAGCAGCACAATGAGTGGATTCAGGTATGATGATTCTAACTGAAATAAGTCACACAGAAAAAGAAACATCATAAGATATCAGTAATACACGGAATGTAAACTTGGCTACACAGGAACTGAATTACAGAACAGAACAGGGTCTCAAATTTAGAAAACCAACTTATGCTTGCTTAAGGGGAAAGGTGAGTTGGGGTGCTGCATAAAACCAGAGATTGAAATGAGCACAGATAAAGTTCCTTAAGCCAAATATGGAATAGACAAGAGCTACTCCTTGCTCAATGAAATATACTCAACACCGCATATTAAACGCCTAAGAATGTACCTGACTAGTAAGTATCTTAAAACCTATGGATTGCTATGTCTCCGAAAGAGAATTAAGCATGTGTACAGGGACATAAACGCAGCAGTGATAGGATTGGAGAGGTTCGGTGAGCAAATGAAGACCCTTTGAAGTCATATTGCATGGTACCCATTCCACGGGTTTCAACTACCCAGGTTTAAGGTATTCTTCCTTCAGCTAAAACATGCATGTGGAACCTAGAGTATGATCAACCATGTGATCGGGAGACGTGTTCAAATATGTCTCAGTTTTCGTACCCTGGTACTCGGGTGCAACATTCCAGACACTTTACTAACACTCTCCCGACTTGGAGAGTCAGTCCCTTTAACCTCCTGTTTGGCCCAGTTTGCAATTTCAGCGGAAGATGAACAGGAATAGCGAGAACCAATGAGAGACTAGCTGGAGGTGCCCGGACGGGCAAATTTAACTCTCATTTCCCACCAGGAAGAGGAAATAACCAAAGGCTCAGCGTGCCGTGCCGGAACCAGATTAGGGCCTGACGCCATCCAGCGGTGTTGCGGCCAGCTCAAAACAAAGCGAGTTGAAGAAAGGAGCTCAGGGGCACTGTAATTCACAAACCTGCAGAGTTATAAATGACAGCTATCGTCCAAAAATATACGGAAGTAAGGCTGCCAAGAGGACTTGAAAGCGGGGCAGAATTGCAGGATACCGATTTCAGGAGGTAGACTGGAATTGCATTGAAAGCTTAGGAAAAGAGGAAGAACGTCCACAATGATGCACTTGGCCAAAAAGGGCGTATGCGTTTATTCCTGAATATATTCAGGAAAAAACGCATACGCCCTTTTTGGCCAACCAAGCAAGCTTGCAAAGGAAATCTGCACTACAATGAAGTCTCACTTCCCCCCGGTCAAAAGGGCCATCTGAAAAAAGTGTAAAATCCAGAAAGGCAGGACAGGCCATGGAGAACTGGGAGCCTTCTTATGCTGATGGGCGGGATGTAAATTGCCAACAGACACTCGGGAGAAGTGTATGGTGTTTCCTGAAACATCTAAGAAACAAAGCAACAGAGCCTAGGGCACTTCCACTTATGGTCCTATAGCTTAGGGAAATTAAAATCAAAAAGACACAGCCACCCCAAAGTTTGGAACGGCTCTGTTTACAAGAACCTCGTTTACAGTACAAGTTCAACATCGCAGAAAGTGAAAAATGGATAAAGAAGTTGTGGTATTTACTTACAAAGCAATATCACTCAGCAATGAAATCTATGTCATCAGGCCCTTAGCAGCACAATGAGTGGATTCAGGTATGATGATTCTAACTGAAATAAGTCACACAGAAAAAGAAACATCATAAGATATCAGTAATACACGGAATGTAAACTTGGCTACACAGGAACTGAATTACAGAACAGAACAGGGTCTCAAATTTAGAAAACCAACTTATGCTTGCTTAAGGGGAAAGGTGAGTTGGGGTGCTGCATAAAACCAGAGATTGAAATGAGCACAGATAAAGTTCCTTAAGCCAAATATGGAATAGACAAGAGCTACTCCTTGCTCAACGAAATGGACTCAACACCCCATATTAAACGCCTAAGAATGTACCTGACTAGTAAGTATCTTAAAACCTATGGATTGCTATGTCTCCAAAAGAGAATCAAGCGTGTGTACAGGGGCATAAACGCAGCAGTGATAGGATTGGAGAGGTTCGGTGAGCAAATGAAGACCCTTTGAAGTCATATTACATGGTACCCATTCCACGGGTTTCAACTACCCAGGTTTAAGGTCTTCTTCCTTCAGCTAAAACATGCATGTGGAACCTAGAGTATGATCAACCACGTGAACCGGAGACGTGTTCAAATATGTCTCAGTTTTCGTACCCTGGTACTCGGGTGCAACATTCCAGATGCTTTACTAACACTCTCCCGACTTGGAGAGTCAGTCCCTTTAACCTCCTGTTTGGCCCAGTTTGCAATTTCTGCGGAAGATGAACAGGAATAGGGAGAACCAATGAGAGACTAGCTGGAGGTGTCTGGACGGGCAAATTTAACTCTCATTTCCCACCAGAAAGAAGAAACAACCAAAGGCTCAGCGTGCCGTGCCGGAACCAGATTAGGGCCTGAAGCCATCCTGCAGTGTTGCGGCCAGCTCAAAAGAAAACGAGTTGAAGAAAGGAGCTCAGGGGCACTGTAATTCACACACCTGCAGAGTTATAAATGACAACTATCGTCCAAAAATATACTGAAGTAAGGCTGCCAAGAGGACTTGAAAGCGGGGCAGAATTGCAGGATACCGATTTCAGGAGGTAGACTGGAAGTGCATTGAAAGCTTAGGAAAAGAGGCAGAACGTCCACAATGATGCACTTGGCCAAAAAGGGCGTATGCGTTTTTTCCTGAATATATTCAGGAAAAAACGCATACGCCCTTTTTGGCCAACCAAGCAAGCTTGCAAAGGAAATCTGCACTACAATGAAGTCTCACTTCCCCCCGGTCAAAAGGGCCATCTGAAAAAAGTGTAAAATCCAGAAAGGCAGGACAGGCCATGGAGAACTGGGAGCCTTGTCATGCTGATGGGCGGGATGTAAATTGCCAACAGACACTCGGGAGAAGTGTATGGTGTTTCCTGAAACATCTAAAAAACAAAGCAACAGAGCCTAGGGCACTTCCACTTATGGTCCTATAGCTTAGGGAAATTAAAATCAAAAAGACACAGCCACCCCAAAGTTTGGGACGCCTCTATTTACAAGAACCTCGTTTACAGTACAAGTTCAACATAGCAGAAAATGAAAAATGGATAAAGAAGTTGTGGTATTTACTTACAAAGCAATATCACTCAGCAATGAAATCTATGTCATCAGGACCTTAGCAGCACAATGAGTGGATTCAGGTATGATGATTCTAACTGAAATAAGTCACACAGAAAAAGAAACATCATAAGATATCAGTAATACACGGAATGTAAACTTGGCTACACAGGAACTGAATTACAGAACAGAACAGGGTCTCAAATTTAGAAAACCAACTTATGCTTGCTTAAGGGGAAAGGTGAGTTGGGGTGCTGCATAAAACCAGAGATTGAAATGAGCACAGATAAAGTTCCTTAAGCCAAATATGGAATAGACAAGAGCTACTCCTTGCTCAACGAAATGGACTCAACACCGCATATAAAACGCCTAAGAATGTACCTGACTAGTAAGTATCTTAAAACCTATGGATTGCTATGTCTCCGAAAGAGAATCAAGCATGTGTACAGGGGCATAAACGCAGCAGTGATACGATT
Organism: Globicephala melas; assembly: GCF_963455315.2. NCBI lineage: Eukaryota > Metazoa > Chordata > Mammalia > Artiodactyla > Delphinidae > Globicephala > Globicephala melas. Next base: position 98,060 of record NW_027207554.1, on the reverse strand, counting down.
GGAGAGGTTCCGTGAGCAAATGAAGACCCTTTGAAGTCATATTGCATGGTACCCATTACACGGGTCTCAACTGTCCAGGTTTAAGGTATTCTTCCTTCAGCTAAAACATGCATGTGGAACCTAGAGTATGATCAACCATGTGATCGGGAGACGTGTTCAAATATGTCTCAGTTTTCATACCCTGGTACTCGGGTGCAGCATTCCAGACGCTTTACTAACAGTCTCCCCACATGGAGAGTCAGCGCCTTTAACCTCCTGTTAGACCCAGTTTGCAATTTCTGCGGAAGATGAACAGGAATAGTGAGAACCAATGAGAGACTAGCTGGAGGTGTCTGGACGGGCAAATTTAACTCTCATTTCCCACCCGGAAGAGAAATTAACCAAAGGATCAGCGTGCCGTGCCGGAACCAGATTAGGGCCTGAAGCCATCCTGCGGTGTTGCGGCCAGCTCACAAGAAAGCGAGTTGAAGAAAGGAACTCAGGGGCACTGTAATTCACAAACCTGCAGAGTTATAAATGACAGCTATCGTCCAAAAATATACTGAAGTAAGGCTGCCAAGAGGACTTGAAAGCAGGGCAGAATTGCAGGAAACCGATTTCAGGAGGTAGACTGGAATTGCATTGAAAGCATAGGAAAAGAGGCAGAACGTCCACAATGATGCACTTGGCCAAAAAGGGCGTATGCGTTTTTTCCTGAATATATTCAGGAAAAAACGCATACGCCCTTTTTGGCCAACCAAGCAAGCTTGCAAAGGAAATCTGCACTACAATGAAGTCTCACTTCCCCCCGGTCAAAAGGGCCATCTGAAAAAAGTGTAAAATCCAGAAAGGCAGGACAGGCCATGGAGAACTGGGAGCCTTGTCATGCTGATGGGCGGGATGTAAATTGCCAACAGACACTCGGGAGAAGTGTATGGTGTTTCCTGAAACATCTAAAAAACAAAGCAACAGAGCCTAGGGCACTTCCACTTATGGTCCTATAGCTTAGGGAAATTAAAATCAAAAAGACACAGCCACCCCACAGTTTGGGACGCCTCTGTTTACAAGAACCTCGTTTACCGTACAAGTTCAATATCACAGAAAGTGAAAAATGGATTAAAAACTTGTGGTACTTACGTACAATGCAGTATCACTCAGCAATGAAATCTATGTCATCAGGCCCGTAGCAGCATAATGAGTGGATTCAGGTACGATGATTCTAACTGAAATAAGTCACACAGAAAAAGAAACATCATAAGATATCAGTAATACACGGAATGTAAACTTGGCTACACAGGAACTGAATTACAGAACAGAACAGGGTCTCAAATTTAGAAAACCAACATATGCTTGCTTAAGGGGAAAGGTGAGTTGGGGTGCTGCATAAAACCAGAGATTGAAATGAGCACAGATAAAGTTCCTTAAGCCAAATATGGAATAGACAAGAGCTACTCCTTGCTCAACGAAATGACTCAACACCCCATATTAAACAATTAAGAATGTACCTGACTAGTAAGTATCGTAAAACCGATGGATTGCTATGTCTCCGAAAGAGAATCAAGCGTGTGTACAGGGGCATAAACGCAGCAGTGGTAGGATTGGAGAGGTTCGGTGAGCAAATGAAGACTCTTAGAAGTCATATTGCATGGTACCCATTCCACGGGTTTCAACTACCCAGGTTTAAGGTATTCTTCCTTCAGCTAAAACATGCATGTGGAACCTAGAGTATGATCAACCATGTGATTGGGAGACGTGTTCAAATATGTCTCAGTTTTCGTACCCTGGTACTCGGGTGCAACATTCCAGATGCTTTACTAACACTCTCCCGACTTGGAGAGTCAGTCCCTTTAACCTCCTGTTTGGCCCAGTTTGCAATTTCTGCGGAAGATGAACAGGAATAGCGAGAACCAATGAGAGACTAGCTGGAGGTGTCTGGACGGGCAAATTTAACTCTCATTTCCCACCAGGAAGAGGAAATAACCAAAGGCTCAGCGTGCCGTGCCAGAACCAGATTAGGGCCTGAAGCCATCCTGCGGTGTTGCGGCCAGCTCACAAGAAAACGAGTTGAAGAAAGGAGCTCAGGGGCACTGTAATTCACAAACCTGCAGAGTTATAAATGACAACTATCGTCCGAAAATATACTGAAGTAAGGCTGCCAAGAGGACTTGAAAGCGGGGCAGAATTGCAGGAAACCGATTTCAGGAGGTAGACTGGAATTGCATTGAAAGCATAGGAAAAGAGGCAGAACGTCCACAATGATGCACTTGGCCAAAAAGGGCGTATGCGTTTTTTCCTGAATATATTCAGGAAAAAACGCATACGCCCTTTTTGGCCAACCAAGCAAGCTTGCAAAGGAAATCTGCACTACAATGAAGTCTCACTTCCCCCCGGTCAAAAGGGCCATCTGAAAAAAGTGTAAAATCCAGAAAGGCAGGACAGGCCATGGAGAACTGGGAGCCTTGTTATGCTGATGGGTGGGATGTAAATTGCCAACAGACACTCGGGAGAAGTGTATGGTGTTTCCTGAAACATCTAAAAAACAAAGCAACAGAGCCTAGGGCACTTCCATTTATGGTCCTATAGCTTAGGGAAATTAAAATCAAAAAGACACAGCCACCCCAAAATTTGGGACGCCTCTGTTTACAAGAACCTCGTTTACCGTACAAGTTCAATATCACAGAAAGTGAAAAATGGATAAAGAAGCTGTGGTACTTACGTACAATGCAGTATCACTCAGCAATGAAATCTATGTCATCAGGCCCTTAGCAGCACAATGAGTGGATTCAGGTATGATGATTCTAACTGAAATAAGTCACACAGAAAAAGAAACATCATAAGGTATCAGTAATACACGGAATGTAAACTTGGCTACACAGGAACTGAATTCCAAAACAGAACAGGGTCTCAAATTTAGAAAACCAACTTATGCTTGCTTAAGGGGAAAGGTGAGTTGGGGTGCTGCATAAAACCAGAGATTGAAATGAGCACAGATAAAGTTCCTTAAGCCAAATATGGAATAGACAAGAGCTACTCCTTGCTCAACGAAATGGACTCAACACCCCATATTGAACGCCTAAGAATGTACCTGACTAGTAAGTATCTTAAAACCTATGGATTGCTATGTCTCCGAAAGAGAATCAAGCATGTGTACAGGGGCATAAACGCAGCAGTGATAGGATTGGAGAGGTTCGGTGTGCAAATGAAGACCCTTTGAAGTCATATTGCATGGTATCCATTACACGGGTCTCAACTCTCCAGGTTTAAGGTATTCTTCCTTCAGCTAAAACATGCATGTGGAACCCAGAGTATGATCAACCGTGTGAATGGGAGACGTGTTCAAATATGTCTCAGTTTTCGTACCCTGGTACTCGGGTGCAACATTCCAGACGCTTTACTAACACTCTCCCGACTTGGAGAGTCAGTCCCTTTAACCTCCTGTTTGGCCCAGTTTGCAATTTCTGCGGAAGATGAACAGGAATAGCGAGAACCAATGAGAGACTAGCTGGAGGTGTCTGGACGGGCAAATTTAACTCTCATTTCCCACCAGGAAGAGGAATTAACCAAAGGCTCAGCGTGCCGTGCCGGAACCAGATTAGGGCCTGAAGCCATCCTGCGGTGTTGCGGCCAGGTCAAAAGAAAGCGAGTTGAAGAAAGGAGCTCAGGGGCACTGTAATTCACAAATCTGCAGAGTTATAAATGACAGCTATCGTCCAAAAATATACTGAAGTAAGGCTGCCAAGAGGACTTGAAAGCGGGGCAGAATTGCAGGAAACCGATTTCAGGAGGTAGACTGGAATTGCATTGAAAGCATAGGAAAAGAGGCAGAACGTCCACAATGATGCACTTGGCCAAAAAAGGCGTATGCGTTTTTTCCTGAATATATTCAGGAAAAAACGCATACGCCCTTTTTTGCCAACCAAGCAAGCTTGCAAAGGAAATCTGCACTACAATGAAGTCTCACTTCCCCCCCCCCCCGGTCAAAAGGGCCATCTGAAAAAAGTGTAAAATCCAGAAAGGCAGGACAGGCCATGGAGAACTGGGAGCCTTGTTATGCTGATGGGCGGGATGTAAATTGCCAACAGACACTCGGGAGAAGTGTATGGTGTTTCCTGAAACATCTAAAAAACAAAGCAACAGAGCCTAGGGCACTTCCACTTATGGTCCTATAGCTTAGGGAAATTAAAATCAAAAAGACACAGCCACCGCAAAGTTTGGGAGGCCTCTGTTTACATGAACCTCGTTTACAGTACAAGTTAAAGATCGCAGAAAGTGAAAAATGGATAAAGAAGTTGTGGTATTTACTTACAAAGCAATATCACTCAGCAATGAAATCTATGTCATCAGGCCCTTAGCAGCACAATGAGTGGATTCAGGTATGATGATTCTAACTGAAATAAGTCACACAGAAAAAGAAACATCATAAGATATCACTAATACACGGAATGTAAACTTGGCTACACAGGAACTGAATTACAGAACAGAACAGGGTCTCAAATTTAGAAAACCAACTTATGCTTGCTTAAGGGTAAAGGTGAGTTGGGGTGCTGCATAAAACCAGAGATTGAAATGAGAACAGATAAAGTTCCTTAAGCCAAATATGGAATAGACAAGAGCTACTCCTTGCTCAACGAAATGGACTCAACACCGCATATTAAACGCCTAAGAATGTACCTGACTAGTAAGTATCTTAAAACCTATGGATTGCTATGTCTCCGAAAGAGAATCAAGCATGTGTACAGGGGCATAAACGCAGCAGTGATAGGATTGGAGAGGTTCGGTGAGCAAATGAAGACCCTTTGAAGTCATATTGCATGGTACGCATTCCACGGGTTTCAATTACCCAGGTTTAAGGTATTCTTCCTTCAGCTAAAACATGCATGTGGAACCTAGAGTATGATCAACCATGTGATCGGGAGACGTGTTCAAATATGTCTCAGTTTTCGTACCCTGGTACTCGGGTGCAACATTCCAGACGCTTTACTAACAATCTCCCGACTTGGAGAGTCAGTCCCTTTAACCTCCTGTTTGGCCCAGTTTGCAATTTCTGCGGAAGATGAACAGGAATAGCAAGAACCAATGAGAGACTAGCTGGAGGTGTCTGGACGGGCAAATTTAACTCTCATTTCCCACCAGGAAGAGGAATTAACCAAAGGCACAACGTGGTGCCAGAACCAGATTAGGGCCTGAAGCCATCCTGCGGTGTTGCGGCCAGGTCACAAGAAAGCGAGTTGAAGAAAGGAGCTCAGGGGCACTGTAATCCACAAACCTGCAGAGTTATAAATGACAGCTATCGTCCAAAAATATACTGAAGTAAGGCTGCCAAGAGGACTTGAAAGCGGGGCAGAATTGCAGGAAACTGATTTCAGGAGGTAGAATGGAATTGCATTGAAAGCATAGGAAAAGAGGCAAAACGTCCACAATGATGCACTTGGCCAAAAAGGGCGTATGCGTTTTTTCCTGAATATATTCAGGAAAAAACGCATACGCGCTTTATGGCCAACCAAGCAAACTTGCAAAGGAAATCTGCACTACAATGAAGTCTCACTTCCCCCCGGTCAAAAGGGCCATCTGAAAAAAGTGTAAAATCCAGAAAGGCAGGACAGGCCATGGAGAACTGGGAGCCTTGTTATGCTGATGGGCGGGATGTAAACTGCCAACAGACACTTGGGAGAAGTGTATGGTGTTTCCTGAAACATCTAAAAAACAAAGCAACAGAGCCTAGGGCACTTCCACTTATGGTCCTATAGCTTAGGGAAATTAAAATCAAAAAGACACAGCCACCCCAAAGTTTGGGACGCCTCTGTTTACAAGAACCTCGTTTACCGTACAAGTTCAATATCACAGAAAGTGAAAAATGGATAAAGAACTTGTGGTACTTACGTACAATGCAGTATCACTCAGCAATGAAATCTATGTCATCAGGCCCTTAGCAGCACAATGAGTGGATTCAGTTATGATGATTCTAACTGAAATAAGTCACACAGAAAAAGAAACATCAATAAATATCACTAATACACGGAATGTAAACTTGGCTACAGAGGAACTGAATTACAAAACAGAACAGGGTCTCAAATTGAGAAAACCAACTTATGCTTGCTTAAGGGGAAAGTTGAGTTGGGGTGCTGCATAAAACCAGAGATTGAAATGAGCACAGATAAAGTTCCTTAAGCCAAATATGGAATAGACAAGAGCTACTCCTTGCTCAACGAAATGACTCAACACCCCATATTAAACAATTAAGAATGTACCTGACTAGTAAGTATCTTAAAACCGATGGATTGCTATGTCTCCGAAAGAGAATCAAGCGTGTGTACAGGGGCATAAACGCAGCAGTGGTAGGATTGGAGAGGTTCGGTGAGCAAATGAAGACTCTTAGAAGTCATATTGCATGGTACCCATTCCACGGGTTTCAACTACCCAGGTTTAAGGTATTCTTCCTTCAGCTAAAACATGCATGTGGAACCTAGAGTATGATCAACCATGTGATTGGGAGACGTGTTCAAATATGTCTCAGTTTTCGTACCCTGGTACTCGGGTGCAACATTCCAGATGCTTTACTAACACTCTCCCGACTTGGAGAGTCAGTCCCTTTAACCTCCTGTTTGGCCCAGTTTGCAATTTCTGCGGAAGATGAACAGGAATAGCGAGAACCAATGAGAGACTAGCTGGAGGTGTCTGGACGGGCAAATTTAACTCTCATTTCCCACCAGGAAGAGGAAATAACCAAAGGCTCAGCGTGCCGTGCCAGAACCAGATTAGGGCCTGAAGCCATTCTGCGGTGTTGAGGCCAGCTCACAAGAAAACGAGTTGAAGAAAGGAGCTCAGGGGCACTGTAATTCACAAACCTGCAGAGTTATAAATGACAACTATCGTCCGAAAATATACTGAAGTAAGGCTGCCAAGAGGACTTGAAAGCGGGGCAGAATTGCAGGAAACCGATTTCAGGAGGTAGACTGGAATTGCATTGAAAGCATAGGAAAAGAGGCAGAACGTCCACAATGATGCACTTGGCCAAAAAGGGCGTATGCGTTTTTTCCTGAATATATTCAGGAAAAAACGCATACGCCCTTTTTGGCCAACCAAGCAAGCTTGCAAAGGAAATCTGCACTACAATGAAGTCTCACTTCCCCCCGGTCAAAAGGGCCATCTGAATAAAGTGTAAAATCCAGAAAGGCAGGACAGGCCATGGAGAACTGGGAGCCTTGTTATGCTGATGGGCGGGATGTCAATTGCCAACAGACACTCGGGAGAAGTGTATGGTGTTTCCTGAAACATCTAAGAAACAAAGCAACAGAGCCTAGGGCACTTCCACTTATGGTCCTATAGCTTAGGGAAATTAAAATCAAAAAGATACAGCCACCCCAATGTTTGGGACGCCTCTGTTTACAAGAACCTCGTTTACCGTACAAGTTCAATATCACAGAAAGTGAAAAATGGATAAAGAACTTGTGGTACTTACGTACAATGCAGTATCACTCAGCAGTGAAATCTATGTCATCAGGCCCGTAGCAGCACAATGAGTGGATTCAGGTACGATGATTCTAACTGAAATAAGTCACACAGAAAAAGAAACATCATAAGATATCAGTAATACACGGAATGTAAACTTGGCTACACAGGAACTGAATTACAGAACAGAACAGGGTCTCAAATTTAGAAAACCAACTTATGCTTGTTTAAGGGTAAAGGTGAGTTGGGGTGCTGCATAAAACCAGAGATTGAAATGAGCACAGATAAAGTTCCTTAAGCCAAATATGGAATAGACAAGAGCTACTCCTTGCTCAACGAAATGGACTCAACACCGCATATTAAACGCCTAAGAATGTACCTGACTCTTAAGTATCTTAAAACCTATGGATTGCTATGTCTCCGAAAGAGAATCAAGCATGTGTACAGGGACATAAACGCAGCAGTGATAGGATTGGAGAGGTTCGGTGAGCAAATGAAGACCCTTTGAAGTCATATTGCATGGTACCCATTCCACGGGTTTCAACTACCCAGGTTTAAGGTATTCTTCCTTCAGCTAAAACATGCATGTGGAACCTAGAGTATGATCAACCATGTGATCGGGAGACGTGTTCAAATATGTCTCAGTTTTCGTACCCTGGTACTCGGGTGCAACATTCCAGACGCTTTACTAACACTCTCCCGACTTGGAGAGTCAGTCCCTTTAACCTCCTGTTTGGCCCAGTTTGCAATTTCTGCGGAAGATGAACAGGAATAGCGAGAACCAATGAGAGACTAGCTGGAGGTGTCTGGACGGGCAAATTTAACTCTCATTTCCCACCAGGAAGAGGAAATAACCAAAGGCTCAGCGTGCCGTACCGGAACCAGATTAGGGCCTGAAGCCATCCTGCGGTGTTGCGGCCAGCTCACAAGAAAACGAGTTGAAGAAAGGAGCTCAGGGGCACTGTAATTCACAAACCTGCAGAGTTATAAATGACAACTATCGTCCAAAAATATACTGAAGTAAGGCTGCCAAGAGGACTTGAAAGCGGGGCAGAATTGCAGGAAACCGATTTCAGGAGGTAGACTGGAATTGCATTGAAAGCATAGGAAAAGAGGCAGAACGTCCACAATGATGCACTTGGCCAAAAAGGGCGTATGCGTTTTTTCCTGAATATATTCAGGAAAAAACGCATACGCCCTTTTTGGCCAACCAAGCAAGCTTGCAAAGGAAATCTGCCCTACAATGAAGTCTCACTTCCCCCCGGTCAAAAGGGTCATCTGAAAAAAGTGTAAAATCCAGAAAGGCAGGACAGGCCATGAAGAACTGGGAGCCTTGTTATGCTGATGGGCGGGATGTCAATTTCCAACAGACACTCGGGAGAAGTGTATGGTGTTTCCTGAAACATCTAAAAAACAAAGCAACAGAGCCAAGGGCACTTCCACTTATGGTCCTATAGCTTAGGGAAATTAAAATCAAAAAGACACAGCCACCCGAATGTTTGGAATGCCTCTGTTTACAAGAACCTCGTTTACCGTACAAGTTCAATATTACAGAAAGTGAAAAATGGATAAAGAACTTGTGGTACTTACGTACAATGCAGTATCACTCAGCAGTGAAATCTATGTCATCAGGCCCGTAGCAGCACAATGAGTGGATTCAGGTACGATGATTCTAACTGAAATAAGTCACACAGAAAAAGAAACATCATAAGGTATCAGTAATACACGGAATGTAAACTTGGCTACACAGGAACTGAATTACAGAACAGAACAGGGTCTCAAATTTAGAAAACCAACTTATGCTTGTTTAAGGGTAAAGGTGAGTTGGGGTGCTGCATAAAACCAGAGATTGAAATGAGCACAGATAAAGTTCCTTAAGCCAAATATGGAATAGACAAGAGCTACTCCTTGCTCAACGAAATGGACTCAACACCGCATATTAAACGCCTAAGAATGTACCTGACTATTAAGTATCTTAAAACCTATGGATTGCTATGTCTCCGAAAGAGAATCAAGCATGTGTACAGGGACATAAACGCAGCAGTGATAGGATTGGAGAGGTTCGGTGAGCAAATGAAGACCCTTTGAAGTCATATTGCATGGTACCCATTCCACGGGTTTCAACTACCCAGGTTTAAGGTATTCTTCCTTCAGCTAAAACATGCATGTGGAACCTAGAGTATGATCAACCATGTGATCGGGAGACGTGTTCAAATATGTCTCAGTTTTCGTACCCTGGTACTCGGGTGCAACATTCCAGACGCTTTACTAACACTCTCCCGACTTGGAGAGTCAGTCCCTTTAACCTCCTGTTTGGCCCAGTTTGCAATTTCTGCGGAAGATGAACAGGAATAGCGAGAACCAATGAGAGACTAGCTGGAGGTGTCTGGACGGGCAAATTTAACTCTCATTTCCCACCAGGAAGAGGAAATAACCAAAGGCTCAGCTTGCCGTGCCGGAACCAGATTAGGGCCTGAAGCCATCCTGCGGTGTTGCGGCCAGCTCACAAGAAAACGAGTTGAAGAAAGGAGCTCAGGGGCACTGTAACTCACAAACCTGCAGAGTTATAAATGACAACTATCGTCCAAAAATATACTGAAGTAAGGCTGCCAAGAGGACTTGAAAGCGGGGCAGAATTGCAGAAAACCGATTTCAGGAGGTAGACTGGAATTGCATTGAAAGCATAGGAAAAGAGGCAGAACGTCCACAATGATGCACTTGGCCAAAAAGGGCGTATGCGTTTTTTCCTGAATATATTCAGGAAAAAACGCATATGCCCTTTTTGGCCAACCAAGCAAGCTTGCAAAGGAAATCTGCACTACAATGAAGTCTCACTTCCCCCCGGTCAAAAGGGCCATCTGAAAAAAGTGTAAAATCCAGAAAGGCAGGACAGGCCATGGAGAACTGGGAGCCTTGTTATGCTGATGGGCGGGATGTCAATTGCCAACAGACACTCGGGAGAAGTGTATGGTGTTTCCTGAAACATCTAAAAAACAAAGCAACAGAGCCTAGGGCACTTCCACTTATGGTCCTATAGCTTAGGGAAATTAAAATCAAAAAGATACAGCCACCCCAATGTTTGGGACGCCTCTGTTTACAAGAACCTCGTTTACCGTACAAGTTCAATATCACAGAAGGTGAAAAATGGATAAAGAACATGTGGTACTTACGTACAATGCAGTATCACTCAGCAGTGAAATCTATGTCATCAGGCCCGTAGCAGCACAATGAGTGGATTCGGGTACGATGATTCTAACTGAAATAAGTCACACAGAAAAAGAAACATCATAAGATATCAGTAATACACGGAATGTAAACTTGGCTACACAGGAACTGAATTACAGAACAGAACAGGGTCTCAAATTTAGAAAACCAACTTATGCTTGTTTAAGGGTAAAGGTGAGTTGGGGTGCTGCATAAAACCAGAGATTGAAATGAGCACAGATAAAGTTCCTTAAGCCAAATATGGAATAGACAAGAGCTACTCCTTGCTCAACGAAATGGACTCAACACCGCATATTAAACGCCTAAGAATGTACCTGACTCTTAAGTATCTTAAAACCTATGGATTGCTATGTCTCCGAAAGAGAATCAAGCATGTGTACAGGGACATAAACGCAGCAGTGATAGGATTGGAGAGGTTCGGTGAGCAAATGAAGACCCTTTGAAGTCATATTGCATGGTACCCATTCCACGGGTTTCAACTACCCAGGTTTAAGGTATTCTTCCTTCAGCTAAAACATGCATGTGGAACCTAGAGTATGATCAACCATGTGATCGGGAGACGTGTTCAAATATGTCTCAGTTTTCGTACCTGGTACTCGGGTGCAACATTCCAGACGCTTTACTAACACTCTCCCGACTTGGAGAGTCAGTCCCTTTAACCTCCTGTTTGGCCCAGTTTGCAATTTCTGCGGAAGATGAACAGGAATAGTGAGAACCAATGAGAGACTAGCTGGAGGTGTCTGGACGGGCAAATTTAACTCTCATTTCCCACCAGGAAGAGGAAATAACCAAAGGCTCAGCGTGCCGTGCCGGAACCACATTAGGGCCTGAAGCCATCCTGCGGTGTTGCGGCCAGCTCACAAGAAAGCGAGTTGAAGAAAGGAGCTCAAGGGCACTGTAATTCACAAACCTGCAGAGTTATAAATGACAACTATCGTCCAAAAATATACTGAAGTAAGGCTGCCAAGAGGACTTGAAAGCGGGGCAGAATTGCAGGAAACCGATTTCAGGAGGTAGACTGGAATTGCATTGAAAGCATAGGAAAAGAGGCAGAACGTCCACAATGATGCACTTGGCCAAAAAGGGCGTATGCGTTTTTTCCTGAATATATTCAGGAAAAAACGCATACGCCCTTTTTGGCCAACCAAGCAAGCTTGCAAAGGAAATCTGCACTACAATGAAGTCTCACTTCCCCCCGGTCAAAAGGGCCATCTGAAAAAAGTGTAAAATCCAGAAAGGCAGGACAGGCCATGGAGAACTGGGAGCCTTGTTATGCTGATGGGCGGGATGTAAATTGCCAACAGACACTCGGGAGAAGTGTATGGTGTTTCCTGAAACATCTAAAAAACAAAGCAACAGAGCCTAGGGCACTTCCACTTATGGTCCTATAGCTTAGGGAAATTAAAATCAAAAAGATACAGCCACCCCAATGTTTGGGACGCCTCTGTTTACAAGAACCTCGTTTACCGTACAAGTTCAGTATCACAGAAAGTGAAAAATGGATAAAGAACTTGTGGTACTTACGTACAATGCAGTATCACTCAGCAGTGAAATCTATGTCATCAGGCCCATAGCAGCACAATGAGTGGATTCAGGTACGATGATTCTAACTGAAATAAGTCACACAGAAAAAGAAACATCATAAGATATCAGTAATACACGGAATGTAAACTTGGCTACACAGGAACTGAATTACAGAACAGAACAGGGTCTCAAATTTAGAAAACCAACTTATGTTTTTTTAAGGGTAAAGGTGAGTTGGGGTGCTGCATAAAACCAGAGATTGAAATGAGCACAGATAAAGTTCCTTAAGCCAAATATGGAATAGACAAGAGCTACTCCTTGCTCAACGAAATGGACTCAACACCGCATATTAAACGCCTAAGAATGTACCTGACTCTTAAGTATCTTAAAACCTATGGATTGCTATGTCTCCGAAAGAGAATCAAGCATGTGTACAGGGACATAAACGCAGCAGTGATAGGATTGGAGAGGTTCGGTGAGCAAATGAAGACCCTTTGAAGTCATATTGCATGGTACCCATTCCACGGGTTTCAACTACCCAGGTTTAAGGTATTCTTCCTTCAGCTAAAACATGCATGTGGAACCTAGAGTATGATCAACCATGTGATCGGGAGACGTGTTCAAATATGTCTCAGTTTTCGTACCCTGGTACTCGGGTGCAACATTCCAGACGCTTTACTAACACTCTCCCGACTTGGAGAGTCAGTCCCTTTAACCTCCTGTTTGGCCCAGTTTGCAATTTCTGCGGAAGATGAACAGGAATAGCGAGAACCAATGAGAGACTAGCTGGAGGTGTCTGGACGGGCAAATTTAACTCTCATTTCCCACCAGGAAGAGGAAATAACCAAAGGCTCAGCGTGCCGTGCCGGAACCAGATTAGGGCCTGAAGCCATTCTGCGGTGTTGCGGCCAGCTCACAAGAAAACGAGTTGAAGAAAGGAGCTCAGGGCACTGTAATTCACAAACCTGCAGAGTTATAAATGACAACTATCGTCCAAAAATATACTGAAGTAAGGCTGCCAAGAGGACTTGAAAGCAGGGCAGAATTGCAGGAAACCGATTTCAGGACGTAGACTGGAATTGCATTGAAAGCATAGGAAAAGAGGCAGAACGTCCACAATGATGCACTTGGCCAAAAAGGGCGTATGCGTTTTTTCCTGAATATATTCAGGAAAAAACGTATACGCCCTTTTTGGCCAACCAAGCAAGCTTGCAAAGGAAATCTGCACTACAATGAAGTCTCACTTCCCCCCGGTCAAAAGGGCCATCTGAAAAAAGTGTAAAATCCAGAAAGGCAGGACAGGCCATGGAGAACTGGGAGCCTTGTTATGCTGATGGGCAGGATGTAAATTGCCACAGACACTCGGGAGAAGTGTATGGTGTTTCCTGAAACATCTAAAAAACAAAGCAACAGAGCTGAGGGCACTTCCACTTATGGTCCTATAGCTTAGGGAAATTAAAATCAAAAAGACACAGCCACCCCAAAGTTTGAGACGCCTCTGTTTACAACAACCTCGTTTACAGTACAAGTTCAATATCACAGAAAGTGAAAAATGGATAAAGAAGTTGTGGTACTCACATACAATGCAGTATCACTCAGCAATGAAATCTATGTCATCAGGCCCGTAGCAGCACAATGAGTGGATTCGGGTATGGTGATTCTAACTGAAATAAGTCACACAGAAAAAGAAACATCAATAAATATCACTAATACATAGAATGTAAACTTGGCTACACAGGAACTGAATTCCAAAACAGAACAGGGTCTGAAATTGAGAAAACCAACTTATGCTTGTTTAAGGGTAAAGGTGAGTTGGGGTGCTGCATAAAACCAGAGATTGAAATGAGCACAGATAAACTTCCTTAAGCCAAATATGGAATAGACAAGAGCTACTCCTTGCTCAACGAAATGACTCAACACCCCATATTAAACAACTAAGAATGTACCTGACTAGTAAGTATCTTAAAACCGATGGATTGCTATGTCTCCGAAAGAGAATCAAGCGTGTGTACAGGGGCATAAACGCAGCAGTGATAGGATTGGAGAGGTTCGGTGAGCAAATGAAGACTCTTAGAAGTCATATTGCATGGTACCCATTCCACGGTTTCAACTACCCAGGTTTAAGGTATTCTTCCTTCAGCTAAAACATGCATGTGGAACCTAGAGTATGATCAACCATGTGATCGGGAGACGTGTTCAAATATGTCTCAGTTTTCGTACCCTGGTACTCGGGTGCAACATTCCAGACGCTTTACTAACACTCTCCCGACTTGGAGAGTCAGTCCCTTTAACCTCCTGTTTGGCCCAGTTTGCAATTTCTGCGGAAGATGAACAGGAATAGTGAGAACCAATGAGAGACTAGCTGGAGGTGTCTGGACGGGCAAATTTAACTCTCATTTCCCACCAGGAAGAGGAAATAACCAAAGGCTCAGCGTGCCGTGCCGGAACCAGATTAGGGCCTGAAGCCATCCTGCGGTGTTGCGGCCAGCTCACAAGAAAGCGAGTTGAAGAAAGGAGCTCAAGGGCACTGTAATTCACAAACCTGCAGAGTTATAAATGACAACTATCGTCCAAAAATATACTGAAGTAAGGCTGCCAAGAGGACTTGAAAGCGGGGCAGAATTGCAGGAAACCGATTTCGGGAGGTAGACTGGAATTGCATTGAAAGCATAGGAAAAGAGGCAGAACGTCCACAATGATGCACTTGGCCAAAAAGGGCGTATGCGTTTTTTCCTGAATATATTCAGGAAAAAACGCATACGCCCTTTTTGGCCAACCAAGCAAGCTTGCAAAGGAAATCTGCACTACAATGAAGTCTCACATCCCCCCGGTCAAAAGGGCCATCTGAAAAAAGTGTAAAATCCAGAAAGGCAGGACAGGCCATGGAGAACTGGGAGCCTTGTTATGCTGATGGGCGGGATGGCAATTGCCAACAGACACTCGGGAGAAGTGTATGGTGTTTCCTGAAACATCTAAAAAACAAAGCAACAGAGCCTAGGGCACTTCCACTTATGGTCCTATAGCTTAGGGAAATTAAAATCAAAAAGATACAGCCACCCCAATGTTTGGGACGCCTCTATTTACAAGAACCTCGTTTACCGTACAAGTTCAGTATCACAGAAAGTGAAAAATGGATAAAGAACTTGTGGTACTTACGTACAATGCAGTATCACTCAGCAGTGAAATCTATGTCATCAGGCCCGTAGCAGCACAATGAGTGGATTCAGGTACGATGATTCTAACTGAAATAAGTCACACAGAAAAAGAAACATCATAAGATATCAGTAATACACGGAATGTAAACTTGGCTACACAGGAACTGAATTCCAGAACAGAACAGGGTCTCAAATTTAGAAAACCAACTTATGCTTGTTTAAGGGTAAAGGTGAGTTGGGGTGCTGCATAAAACCAGAGATTGAAATGAGCACAGATAAAGTTCCTTAAGCCAAATATGGAATAGACAAGAGCTACTCCTTGCTCAACGAAATGGACTCAACACCGCATATTAAACGCCTAAGAATGTACCTGACTCTTAAGTATCTTAAAACCTATGGATTGCTATGTCTCCGAAAGAGAATCAAGCATGTGTACAGGGACATAAACGCAGCAGTGATAGGATTGGAGAGGTTCGGTGAGCAAATGAAGACCCTTTGAAGTCATATTGCATGGTACCCATTCCACGGGTTTCAACTACCCAGGTTTAAGGTATTCTTCCTTCAGCTAAAACATGCATGTGGAACCTAGAGTATGATCAACCATGTGATCGGGAGACGTGTTCAAATATGTCTCAGTTTTCGTACCCTGGTACTCGGGTGCAACATTCCAGACGCTTTACTAACACTCTCCCAACTTGGAGAGTCAGTCCCTTTAACCTCCTGTTTGGCCCAGTTTGCAATTTCTGCGGAAGATGGACAGGAATAGCGAGAACCAATGAGAGACTAGCTGTAGGTGTCTGGACGGGCAAATTTAACTCTCATTTCCCACCAGGAAGAGGAAATAACCAAAGGCTCAGCGTGCCGTGCCGGAACCAGATTAGGGCCTGAAGCCATTCTGCGGTGTTGCGGCCAGCTCACAAGAAAACGAGTTGAAGAAAGGAGCTCAGGGGCACTGTAATTCACAAACCTGCAGAGTTATAAATGACAACTATCGTCCAAAAATATACTGAAGTAAGGCTGCCAAGAGGACTTGAAAGCAGGGCAGAATTGCAGGAAACCGATTTCAGGAGGTAGACTGGAATTGCATTGAAAGCATAGGAAAAGAGGCAGAACGTCCACAATGATGCACTTGGCCAAAAAGGGCGTATGCGTTTTTTCCTGAATATATTCAGGAAAAAACGCATACGCCCTTTTTGGCCAACCAAGCAAGCTTGCAAAGGAAATCTGCACTACAATGAAGTCTCACTTCCCCCCGGTCAAAAGGGCCATCTGAAAAAAGTGTAAAATCCAGAAAGGCAGGACAGGCCATGGAGAACTGGGAGCCTTGTTATGCTGATGGGCAGGATGTAAATTGCCACAGACACTCGGGAGAAGTGTATGGTGTTTCCTGAAACATCTAAAAAACAAAGCAACAGAGCTGAGGGCACTTCCACTTATGGTCCTATAGCTTAGGGAAATTAAAATCAAAAAGACACAGCCACCCCAAAGTTTGAGACGCCTCTGTTTACAACAACCTCGTTTACAGTACAAGTTCAATATCACAGAAAGTGAAAAATGGATAAAGAAGTTGTGGTACTCACATACAATGCAGTATCACTCAGCAATGAAATCTATGTCATCAGGCCCATAGCAGCACAATGAGTGGATTCGGGTATGGTGATTCTAACTGAAATAAGTCACACAGAAAAAGAAACATCAATAAATATCACTAATACATAGAATGTAAACTTGGCTACACAGGAACTGAATTCCAAAACAGAACAGGGTCTCAAATTGAGAAAACCAACTTATGCTTGTTTAAGGGTAAAGGTGAGTTGGGGTGCTGCATAAAAGCAGAGATTGAAATGAGCACAGATAAACTTCCTTAAGCCAAATATGGAATAGACAAGAGCTACTCCTTGCTCAACGAAATGACTCAACACCCCATATTAAACAACTAAGAATGTACCTGACTAGTAAGTATCTTAAAACCGATGGATTGCTATGTCTCCGAAAGAGAATCAAGCGTGTGTACAGGGGCATAAACGCAGCAGTGATAGGATTGGAGAGGTTCGGTGAGCAAATGAAGACTCTTAGAAGTCATATTGCATGGTACCCATTCCACGGTTTCAACTACCCAGGTTTAAGGTATTCTTCCTTCAGCTAAAACATGCATGTGGAACCTAGAGTATGATCAACCATGTGATCGGGAGACGTGTTCAAATATGTCTCAGTTTTCGTACCCTGGTACTCGGGTGCAACATTCCAGACGCTTTACTAACACTCTCCCGACTTGGAGAGTCAGTCCCTTTAACCTCCTGTTTGGCCCAGTTTGCAATTTCTGCGGAAGATGAACAGGAATAGCGAGAACCAATGAGAGACTAGCTGGAGGTGTCTGGACGGGCAAATTTAACTCTCATTTCCCACCAGGAAGAGGAAATAACCAAAGGCTCAGCGTGCCGTGCCGGAACCAGATTAGGGCCTGAAGCCATCCTGCGGTGTTGCGGCCAGCTCACAAGAAAACGAGTTGAAGAAAGGAGCTCAGGGGCACTGTAATTCACAAACCTGCAGAGTTATAAATGACAACTATCGTCCAAAAATATACTGAAGTAAGGCTGCCAAGAGGACTTGAAAGCGGGGCAGAATTGCAGGAAACCGATTTCAGGAGGTAGACTGGAATTGCATTGAAAGCATAGGAAAAGAGGCAGAACGTCCACAATGATGCACTTGGCCAAAAAGGGCGTATGCGTTTTTTCCTGAATATATTCAGGAAAAAACGCATACGCCCTTTTTGGCCAACCAAGCAAGCTTGCAAAGGAAATCTGCACTACAATGAAGTCTCACTTCACCCCGGTCAAAAGGGCCATCTGAAAAAAGTGTAAAATCCAGAAAGGCAGGACAGGCCATGGAGAACTGGGAGCCTTGTTATGCTGATGGGCGGGATGTCAATTGCCAACAGACACTCGGGAGAAGTGTATGGTGTTTCCTGAAACATCTAAAAAACAAAGCAACAGAGCCTAGGGCACTTCCACTTATGGTCCTATAGCTTAGGGAAATTAAAATCAAAAAGATACAGCCACCCCAATGTTTGGGACGCCTCTGTTTACAAGAACCTCGTTTACCGTACAAGTTCAATATCACAGAAAGTGAAAAATGGATAAAGAACTTGTGGTACTTACGTACAATGCAGTATCACTCAGCAGTGAAATCTATGTCATCAGGCCCGTAGCAGCACAATGAGTGGATTCAGGTACGATGATTCTAACTGAAATAAGTCACACAGAAAAAGAAACATCATAAGATATCAGTAATACACGGAATGTAAACTTGGCTACACAGGAACTGAATTCCAGAACAGAACAGGGTCTCAAATTTAGAAAACCAACTTATGCTTGTTTAAGGGTAAAGGTGAGTTGGGGTGCTGCATAAAACCAGAGATTGAAATGAGCACAGATAAAGTTCCTTAAGCCAAATATGGAATAGACAAGAGCTACTCCTTGCTCAACGAAATGGACTCAACACCGCATATTAAACGCCTAAGAATGTACCTGACTCTTAAGTATCTTAAAACCTATGGATTGCTATGTCTCCGAAAGAGAATCAAGCGTGTGTACAGGGACATAAACGCAGCAGTGATAGGATTGGAGAGGTTCGGTGAGCAAATGAAGACCCTTTGAAGTCATATTGCATGGTACCCATTCCACGGGTTTCAACTACCCAGCTTTAAGGTATTCTTCCTTCAGCTAAAACATGCATGTGGAACCTAGAGTATGATCAACCATGTGATCGGGAGACGTGTTCAAATATGTCTCAGTTTTCGTACCCTGGTACTCGGGTGCAACATTCCAGACGCTTTACTAACACTCTCCCGACTTGGAGAGTCAGTCCCTTTAACCTCCTGTTTGGCCCAGTTTGCAATTTCTGCGGAAGATGAACAGGAATAGCGAGAACCAATGAGAGACTAGCTGGAGGTGTCTGGACGGGCAAATTTAACTCTCATTTCCCACCAGGAAGAGGAAATAACCAAAGGCTCAGCGTGCCGTGCCGGAACCAGATTAGGGCCTGAAGCCATCCTGCGGTGTTGCGGCCAGCTCACAAGAAAGCGAGTTGAAGAAAGGAGCTCAGGGGCACTGTAATTCACAAACCTGCAGAGTTATAAATGACAACTATCGTCCAAAAATATACTGAAGTAAGGCTGCCAAGAGGACTTGAAAGCGGGGCAGAATTGCAGGAAACCGATTTCAGGAGGTAGACTGGAATTGCATTGAAAGCATAGGAAAAGAGGCAGAACGTCCACAATGATGCACTTGGCCAAAAAGGGCGTATGCGTTTTTTCCTGAATATATTCAGGAAAAAACGCATACGCCCTTTTTGGCCAACCAAGCAAGCTTGCAAAGGAAATCTGCACTACAATGAAGTCTCACTTCCCCCCGGTCAAAAGGGCCATCTGAAAAAAGTGTAAAATCCAGAAAGGCAGGACAGGCCATGGAGAACTGGGAGCCTTGATATGCTGATGGGCGGGATGTCAATTGCCAACAGACACTCGGGAGAAGTGTATGGTGTTTTCTGAAACATCTAAAAAACAAAGCAACAGAGCCTAGGGCACTTCCACTTATGGTCCTATAGCTTAGGGAAATTAAAATCAAAAAGATACAGCCACCCCAATGTTTGGGACGCCTCTGTTTACAAGAACCTCGTTTACCGTACAAGTTCAATATCACAGAAAGTGAAAAATGGATAAAGAACTTGTGGTACTTACGTACAATGCAGTATCACTCAGCAGTGAAATCTATGTCATCAGGCCCGTAGCAGCACAATGAGTGGATTCAGGTACGATGATTCTAACTGAAATAAGTCACACAGAAAAAGAAACATCATAAGATATCAGTAATACACGGAATGTAAACTTGGCTACACAGGAACTGAATTCCAGAACAGAACAGGGTCTCAAATTTAGAAAACCAACTTATGCTTGTTTAAGGGTAAAGGTGAGTTGGGGTGCTGCATAAAACCAGAGATTGAAATGAGCACAGATAAAGTTCCTTAAGCCAAATATGGAATAGACAAGAGCTACTCCTTGCTCAACGAAATGGACTCAACACCGCATATTAAACGCCTAAGAATGTACCTGACTCTTAAGTATCTTAAAACCTATGGATTGCTATGTCTCCGAAAGAGAATCAAGCATGTGTACAGGGACATAAACGCAGCAGTGATAGGATTGGAGAGGTTCGGTGAGCAAATGAAGACCCTTTGAAGTCATATTGCATGGTACCCATTCCACGGGTTTCAACTACCCAGGTTTAAGGTATTCTTCCTTCAGCTAAAACATGCATGTGGAACCTAGAGTATGATCAACCATGTGATCGGGAGACGTGTTCAAATATGTCTCAGTTTTCGTACCCTGGTACTCGGGTGCAACATTCCAGACGCTTTACTAACACTCTCCCGACTTGGAGAGTCAGTCCCTTTAACCTCCTGTTTGGCCCAGTTTGCAATTTCTGCGGAAGATGAACAGGAATAGCGAGAACCAATGAGAGACTAGCTGGAGGTGTCTGGACGGGCAAATTTAACTCTCATTTCCCACCAGGAAGAGGAAATAACCAAAGGCTCAGCGTGCCGTGCCGGAACCACATTAGGGCCTGAAGCCATCCTGCGGTGTTGCGGCCAGCTCACAAGAAAGCGAGTTGAAGAAAGGAGCTCAAGGGCACTGTAATTCACAAACCTGCAGAGTTATAAATGACAACTATCGTCCAAAAATATACTGAAGTAAGGCTGCCAAGAGGACTTGAAAGCGGGGCAGAATTGCAGGAAACCGATTTCAGGAGGTAGACTGGAATTGCATTGAAAGCATAGGAAAAGAGGCAGAACGTCCACAATGATGCACTTGGCCAAAAAGGGCGTATGCGTTTTTTCCTGAATATATTCAGGAAAAAACGCATACGCCCTTTTTGGCCAACCAAGCAAGCTTGCAAAGGAAATCTGCACTACAATGAAGTCTCACTTCCCCCCGGTCAAAAGGGCCATCTGAAAAAAGTGTAAAATCCAGAAAGGCAGGACAGGCCATGGAGAACTGGGAGCCTTGTTATGCTGATGGGCGGGATGTCAATTGCCAACAGACACTCGGGAGAAGTGTATGGTGTTTCCTGAAACATCTAAAAAACAAAGCAACAGAGCCTAGGGCACTTCCACTTATGGTCCTATAGCTTAGGGAAATTAAAATCAAAAAGATACAGCCACCCCAATGTTTGGGACGCCTCTGTTTACAAGAACCTCGTTTACCGTACAAGTTCAATATCACAGAAAGTGAAAAATGGATAAAGAACTTGTGGTACTTACGTACAATGCAGTATCACTCAGCAGTGAAATCTATGTCATCAGGCCCGTAGCAGCACAATGAGTGGATTCAGGTACGATGATTCTAACTGAAATAAGTCACACAGAAAAAGAAACATCATAAGATATCAGTAATACACGGAATGTAAACTTGGCTACACAGGAACTGAATTCCAGAACAGAACAGGGTCTCAAATTTAGAAAACCAACTTATGCTTGTTTAAGGGTAAAGGTGAGTTGGGGTGCTGCATAAAACCAGAGATTGAAATGAGCACAGATAAAGTTCCTTAAGCCAAATATGGACTAGACAAGAGCTACTCCTTGCTCAACGAAATGGACTCAACACCGCATATTAAACGCCTAAGAATGTACCTGACTCTTAAGTATCTTAAAACCTATGGATTGCTATGTCTCCGAAAGAGAATCAAGCATGTGTACAGGGACATAAACGCAGCAGTGATAGGATTGGAGAGGTTCGGTGAGCAAATGAAGACCCTTTGAAGTCATATTGCATGGTACCCATTCCACGGGTTTCAACTACCCAGCTTTAAGGTATTCTTCCTTCAGCTAAAACATGCATGTGGAACCTAGAGTATGATCAACCATGTGATCGGGAGACGTGTTCAAATATGTCTCAGTTTTCGTACCCTGGTACTCGGGTGCAACATTCCAGACGCTTTACTAACACTCTCCCGACTTGGAGAGTCAGTCCCTTTAACCTCCTGTTTGGCCCAGTTTGCAATTTCTGCGGAAGATGAACAGGAATAGCGAGAACCAATGAGAGACTAGCTGGAGGTGTCTGGACGGGCAAATTTAACTCTCATTTCCCACCAGGAAGAGGAAATAACCAAAGGCTCAGCGTGCCGTGCCGGAACCAGATTAGGGCCTGAAGCCATCCTGCGGTGTTGCGGCCAGCTCACAAGAAAGCGAGTTGAAGAAAGGAGCTCAGGGGCACTGTAATTCACAAACCTGCAGAGTTATAAAAGACAACTATCGTCCAAAAATATACTGAAGTAAGGCTGCCAAGAGGACTTGAAAGCGGGGCAGAATTGCAGGAAACCGATTTCAGGAGGTAGACTGGAATTGCATTGAAAGCATAGGAAAAGAGGCAGAACGTCCACAATGATGCACTTGGCCAAAAAGGGCGTATGCGTTTTTTCCTAGGAAAAAACGCATACGCCCTTTTTGGCCAACCAAGCAAGCTTGCAAAGGAAATCTGCACTACAATGAAGTCTCACTTCCCCCCGGTCTAAAGGGCTATCTGAAAAAAGTGTAAAATCCAGAAAGGCAGGACAGGCCATGGAGAACTGGGAGCCTTGTTATGCTGATGGGCGGGATGTCAATTGCCAACAGACACTCGGGAGAAGTGTATGGTGTTTCCTGAAACATCTAAAAAACAAAGCAACAGAGCCTAGGGCACTTCCACTTATGGTCCTATAGCTTAGGGAAATTAAAATCAAAAAGATACAGCCACCCCAATGTTTGGGACGCCTCTGTTTACAAGAACCTCGTTTACCGTACAAGTTCAATATCACAGAAAGTGAAAAATGGATAAAGAACTTGTGGTACTTACGTACAATGCAGTATCACTCAGCAGTGAAATCTATGTCATCAGGCCCGTAGCAGCACAATGAGTGGATTCAGGTACGATGATTCTAACTGAAATAAGTCACACAGAAAAAGAAACATCATAAGATATCAGTAATACACGGAATGTAAACTTGGCTACACAGGAACTGAATTCCAGAACAGAACAGGGTCTCAAATTTAGAAAACCAACTTATGCTTGTTTAAGGGTAAAGGTGAGTTGGGGTGCTGCATAAAACCAGAGATTGAAATGAGCACAGATAAAGTTCCTTAAGCCAAATATGGAATAGACAAGAGCTACTCCTTGCTCAACGAAATGGACTCAACACCGCATATTAAACGCCTAAGAATGTACCTGACTCTTAAGTATCTTAAAACCTATGGATTGCTATGTCTCCGAAAGAGAATCAAGCGTGTGTACAGGGACATAAACGCAGCAGTGATAGTATTGGAGAGGTTCGGTGAGCAAATGAAGACCCTTTGAAGTCATATTGCATGGTACCCATTCCACGGGTTTCAACTACCCAGGTTTAAGGTATTCTTCCTTCAGCTAAAACATGCATGTGGAACCTAGAGTATGATCAACCATGTGATCGGGAGACGTGTTCAAATATGTCTCAGTTTTCGTACCCTGGTACTCGGGTGCAACATTCCAGACGCTTTACTAACACTCTCCCGACTTGGAGAGTCAGTCCCTTTAACCTCCTGTTTGGCCCAGTTTGCAATTTCTGCGGAAGATGAACAGGAATAGCGAGAACCAATGAGAGACTAGCTGGAGGTGTCTGGACGGGCAAATTTAACTCTCATTTCCCACCAGGAAGAGGAAATAACCAAAGGCTCAGCGTGCCGTGCCGGAACCAGATTAGGGCCTGAAGCCATCCTGCGGTGTTGCGGCCAGCTCACAAGAAAGCGAGTTGAAGAAAGGAGCTCAGGGGCACTGTAATTCACAAACCTGCAGAGTTATAAATGACAACTATCGTCCGAAAATATACTGAAGTAAGGCTGCCAA
This sequence comes from Globicephala melas, assembly GCF_963455315.2. Classification (NCBI taxonomy): domain Eukaryota; kingdom Metazoa; phylum Chordata; class Mammalia; order Artiodactyla; family Delphinidae; genus Globicephala; species Globicephala melas. Next base: position 73,817 of record NW_027207554.1, on the reverse strand, counting down.
GAGGACTTGAAAGCGGGGCAGAATTGCAGGAAACCGATTTCAGGAGGTAGACTGGAATTGCATTGAAAGCATAGGAAAAGAGGCAGAACGTCCACAATGATGCACTTGGCCAAAAAGGGCGTATGCGTTTTTTCCTGAATATATTCAGGAAAAAACGCATACGCCCTTTTTGGCCAACCAAGCAAGCTTGCAAAGGAAATCTGCACTACAATGAAGTCTCACTTCCCCCCGGTCAAAAGGGCCATCTGAAAAAAGTGTAAAATCCAGAAAGGCAGGACAGGCCATGGAGAACTGGGAGCCTTGTTATGCTGATGGGCGGGATGTCAATTGCCAACAGACACTCGGGAGAAGTGTATGGTGTTTCCTGAAACATCTAAAAAACAAAGCAACAGAGCCTAGGGCACTTCCACTTATGGTCCTATAGCTTAGGGAAATTAAAATCAAAAAGATACAGCCACCCCAATGTTTGGGACGCCTCTGTTTACAAGAACCTCGTTTACCGTACATGTTCAATATCACAGAAAGTGAAAAATGGATAAAGAACTTGTGGTACTTACGTACAATGCAGTATCACTCAGCAGTGAAATCTATGTCATCAGGCCCGTAGCAGCACAATGAGTGGATTCAGGTACGATGATTCTAACTGAAATAAGTCACACAGAAAAAGAAACATCATAAGATATCAGTAATACACGGAATGTAAACTTGGCTACACAGGAACTGAATTCCAGAACAGAACAGGGTCTCAAATTTAGAAAACCAACTTATGCTTGTTTAAGGGTAAAGGTGAGTTGGGGTGCTGCATAAAACCAGAGATTGAAATGAGCACAGATAAAGTTCCTTAAGCCAAATATGGAATAGACAAGAGCTACTCCTTGCTCAACGAAATGGACTCAACACCGCATATTAAACGCCTAAGAATGTACCTGACTCTTAAGTATCTTAAAACCTATGGATTGCTATGTCTCCGAAAGAGAGTCAAGCATGTGTACAGGGACATAAACGCAGCAGTGATAGGATTGGAGAGGTTCGGTGAGCAAATGAAGACCCTTTGAAGTCATATTGCATGGTACCCATTCCACGGGTTTCAACTACCCAGGTTTAAGGTATTCTTCCTTCAGCTAAAACATGCATGTGGAACCTAGAGTATGATCAACCATGTGATCGGGAGACGTGTTCAAATATGTCTCAGTTTTCGTACCCTGGTACTCGGGTGCAACATTCCAGACGCTTTACTAACACTCTCCCGACTTGGAGAGTCAGTCCCTTTAACCTCCTGTTTGGCCCAGTTTGCAATTTCTGCGGAAGATGAACAGGAATAGCGAGAACCAATGAGAGACTAGCTGGAGGTGTCTGGACGGGCAAATTTAACTCTCATTTCCCACCAGGAAGAGGAAATAACCAAAGGCTCAGCGTGCCGTGCCGGAACCAGATTAGGGCCTGAAGCCATCCTGCGGTGTTGCGGCCAGCTCACAAGAAAACGAGTTGAAGAAAGGAGCTCAGGGCCACTGTAATTCACAAACCTGCAGAGTTATAAATGACAACTATCGTCCAAAAATATACTGAAGTAAGGCTGCCAAGAGGACTTGAAAGCGGGGCAGAATTGCAGGAAACCGATTTCAGGAGGTAGACTGGAATTGCATTGAAAGCATAGGAAAAGAGGCAGAACGTCCACAATGATGCACTTGGCCAAAAAGGGCGTATGCGTTTTTTCCTGAATATATTCAGGAAAAAACGCATACGCCCTTTTTGGCCAACCAAGCAAGCTTGCAAAGGAAATCTGCACTACAATGAAGTCTCACTTCCCCCCGGTCAAAAGGGCCATCTGAAAAAAGTGTAAAATCCAGAAAGGCAGGACAGGCCATGGAGAACTGGGAGCCTTGTTATGCTGATGGGCGGGATGTCAATTGCCAACAGACACTCGGGAGAAGTGTATGGTGTTTCCTGAAACATCTAAAAAACAAAGCAACAGAGCCTAGGGCACTTCCACTTATGGTCCTATAGCTTAGGGAAATTAAAATCAAAAAGATACAGCCACCCCAATGTTTGGGACGCCTCTGTTTACAAGAACCTCGTTTACCGTACAAGTTCAATATCACAGAAAGTGAAAAATGGATAAAGAACTTGTGGTACTTACGTACAATGCAGTATCACTCAGCAGTGAAATCTATGTCATCAGGCCCGTAGCAGCACAATGAGTGGATTCAGGTACGATGATTCTAACTGAAATAAGTCACACAGAAAAAGAAACATCATAAGATATCAGTAATACACGGAATGTAAACTTGGCTACACAGGAACTGAATTCCAGAACAGAACAGGGTCTCAAATTTAGAAAACCAACTTATGCTTGTTTAAGGGTAAAGGTGAGTTGGGGTGCTGCATAAAACCAGAGATTGAAATGAGCACAGATAAAGTTCCTTAAGCCAAATATGGAATAGACAAGAGCTACTCCTTGCTCAACGAAATGGACTCAACACCGCATATTAAACGCCTAAGAATGTACCTGACTCTTAAGTATCTTAAAACCTATGGATTGCTATGTCTCCGAAAGAGAATCAAGCATGTGTACAGGGACATAAACGCAGCAGTGATAGGATTGGAGAGGTTCGGTGAGCAAATGAAGACCCTTTGAAGTCATATTGCATGGTACCCATTCCACGGGTTTCAACTACCCAGGTTTAAGGTATTCTTCCTTCAGCTAAAACATGCATGTGGAACCTAGAGTATGATCAACCATGTGATCGGGAGACGTGTTCAAATATGTCTCAGTTTTCGTACCCTGGTACTCGGGTGCAACATTCCAGACGCTTTACTAACACTCTCCCGACTTGGAGAGTCAGTCCCTTTAACCTCCTGTTTGGCCCAGTTTGCAATTTCTGCGGAAGATGAACAGGAATAGCGAGAACCAATGAGAGACTAGCTGGAGGTGTCTGGACGGGCAAATTTAACTCTCATTTCCCACCAGGAAGAGGAAATAACCAAAGGCTCAGCGTGCCGTGCCGGAACCAGATTAGGGCCTGAAGCCATCCAGCGGTGTTGCGGCCAGCTCACAAGAAAACGAGTTGAAGAAAGGAGCTCAGGGACACTGTAATTCACAAACCTGCAGAGTTATAAATGACAACTATCGTCCAAAAATATACTGAAGTAAGGCTGCCAAGAGGACTTGAAAGCGGGGCAGAATTGCAGGAAACCGATTTCAGGAGGTAGACTGGAATTGCATTGAAAGCATAGGAAAAGAGGCAGAACGTCCACAATGATGCACTTGGCCAAAAAGGGCGTATGCGTTTTTTCCTGAATATATTCAGGAAAAAACGCATACGCCCTTTTTGGCCAACCAAGCAAGCTTGCAAAGGAAATCTGCACTACAATGAAGTCTCACTTCCCCCCGGTCAAAAGGGCCATCTGAAAAAAGTGTAAAATCCAGAAAGGCAGGACAGGCCATGGAGAACTGGGAGCCTTGATATGCTGATGGGCGGGATGTCAATTGCCAACAGACACTCGGGAGAAGTGTATGGTGTTTCCGGAAACATCTAAAAAACAAAGCAACAGAGCCTAGGGCACTTCCACTTATGGTCCTATAGCTTAGGGAAATTAAAATCAAAAAGATACAGCCACCCCAATGTTTGGGACGCCTCTGTTTACAAGAACCTCGTTTACCGTACATGTTCAATATCACAGAAAGTGAAAAATGGATAAAGAACTTGTGGTACTTACGTACAATGCAGTATCACTCAGCAGTGAAATCTATGTCATCAGGCCCGTAGCAGCACAATGAGTGGATTCAGGTACGATGATTCTAACTGAAATAAGTCACACAGAAAAAGAAACATCATAAGATATCAGTAATACACGGAATGTAAACTTGGCTACACAGGAACTGAATTCCAGAACAGAACAGGGTCTCAAATTTAGAAAACCAACTTATGCTTGTTTAAGGGTAAAGGTGAGTTGGGGTGCTGCATAAAACCAGAGATTGAAATGAGCACAGATAAAGTTCCTTAAGCCAAATATGGAATAGACAAGAGCTACTCCTTGCTCAACGAAATGGACTCAACACCGCATATTAAACGCCTAAGAATGTACCTGACTCTTAAGTATCTTAAAACCTATGGATTGCTATGTCTCCGAAAGAGAGTCAAGCATGTGTACAGGGACATAAACGCAGCAGTGATAGGATTGGAGAGGTTCGGTGAGCAAATGAAGACCCTTTGAAGTCATATTGCATGGTACCCATTCCACGGGTTTCAACTACCCAGGTTTAAGGTATTCTTCCTTCAACTAAAACATGCATGTGGAACCTAGAGTATGATCAACCATGTGATCGGGAGACGTGTTCAAATATGTCTCAGTTTTCGTACCCTGGTACTCGGGTGCAACATTCCAGACGCTTTACTAACACTCTCCCGACTTGGAGAGTCAGTCCCTTTAACCTCCTGTTTGGCCCAGTTTGCAATTTCTGCGGAAGATGAACAGGAATAGCGAGAACCAATGAGAGACTAGCTGGAGGTGTCTGGACGGGCAAATTTAACTCTCATTTCCCACCAGGAAGAGGAAATAACCAAAGGCTCAGCGTGCCGTGCCGGAACCAGATTAGGGCCTGAAGCCATCCTGCGGTGTTGCGGCCAGCTCACAAGAAAACGAGTTGAAGAAAGGAGCTCAGGGCCACTGTAATTCACAAACCTGCAGAGTTATAAATGACAACTATCGTCCAAAAATATACTGAAGTAAGGCTGCCAAGAGGACTTGAAAGCGGGGCAGAATTGCAGGAAACCGATTTCAGGAGGTAGACTGGAATTGCATTGAAAGCATAGGAAAAGAGGCAGAACGTCCACAATGATGCACTTGGCCAAAAAGGGCGTATGCGTTTTTTCCTGAATATATTCAGGAAAAAACGCATACGCCCTTTTTGGCCAACCAAGCAAGCTTGCAAAGGAAATCTGCACTACAATGAAGTCTCACTTCCCCCCGGTCAAAAGGGCCATCTGAAAAAAGTGTAAAATCCAGAAAGGCAGGACAGGCCATGGAGAACTGGGAGCCTTGTTATGCTGATGGGCGGGATGTCAATTGCCAACAGACACTCGGGAGAAGTGTATGGTGTTTCCTGAAACATCTAAAAAACAAAGCAACAGAGCCTAGGGCACTTCCACTTATGGTCCTATAGCTTAGGGAAATTAAAATCAAAAAGATACAGCCACCCCAATGTTTGGGACGCCTCTGTTTACAAGAACCTCGTTTACCGTACAAGTTCAATATCACAGAAAGTGAAAAATGGATAAAGAACTTGTGGTACTTACGTACAATGCAGTATCACTCAGCAGTGAAATCTATGTCATCAGGCCCGTAGCAGCACAATGAGTGGATTCAGGTACGATGATTCTAACTGAAATAAGTCACACAGAAAAAGAAACATCATAAGATATCAGTAATACACGGAATGTAAACTTGGCTACACAGGAACTGAATTCCAGAACAGAACAGGGTCTCAAATTTAGAAAACCAACTTATGCTTGTTTAAGGGTAAAGGTGAGTTGGGGTGCTGCATAAAACCAGAGATTGAAATGAGCACAGATAAAGTTCCTTAAGCCAAATATGGAATAGACAAGAGCTACTCCTTGCTCAACGAAATGGACTCAACACCGCATATTAAACGCCTAAGAATGTACCTGACTCTTAAGTATCTTAAAACCTATGGATTGCTATGTCTCCGAAAGAGAATCAAGCATGTGTACAGGGACATAAACGCAGCAGTGATAGGATTGGAGAGGTTCGGTGAGCAAATGAAGACCCTTTGAAGTCATATTGCATGGTACCCATTCCACGGGTTTCAACTACCCAGGTTTAAGGTATTCTTCCTTCAGCTAAAACATGCATGTGGAACCTAGAGTATGATCAACCATGTGATCGGGAGACGTGTTCAAATATGTCTCAGTTTTCGTACCCTGGTACTCGGGTGCAACATTCCAGACGCTTTACTAACACTCTCCCGACTTGGAGAGTCAGTCCCTTTAACCTCCTGTTTGGCCCAGTTTGCAATTTCTGCGGAAGATGAACAGGAATAGCGAGAACCAATGAGAGACTAGCTGGAGGTGTCTGGACGGGCAAATTTAACTCTCATTTCCCACCAGGAAGAGGAAATAACCAAAGGCTCAGCGTGCCGTGCCGGAACCAGATTAGGGCCTGAAGCCATCCAGCGGTGTTGCGGCCAGCTCACAAGAAAACGAGTTGAAGAAAGGAGCTCAGGGACACTGTAATTCACAAACCTGCAGAGTTATAAATGACAACTATCGTCCAAAAATATACTGAAGTAAGGCTGCCAAGAGGACTTGAAAGCGGGGCAGAATTGCAGGAAACCGATTTCAGGAGGTAGACTGGAATTGCATTGAAAGCATAGGAAAAGAGGCAGAACGTCCACAATGATGCACTTGGCCAAAAAGGGCGTATGCGTTTTTTCCTGAATATATTCAGGAAAAAACGCATACGCCCTTTTTGGCCAACCAAGCAAGCTTGCAAAGGAAATCTGCACTACAATGAAGTCTCACTTCCCCCCGGTCAAAAGGGCCATCTGAAAAAAGTGTAAAATCCAGAAAGGCAGGACAGGCCATGGAGAACTGGGAGCCTTGTTATGCTGATGGGCGGGATGTCAATTGCCAACAGACACTCGGGAGAAGTGTATGGTGTTTCCTGAAACATCTAAAAAACAAAGCAACAGAGCCTAGGGCACTTCCACTTATGGTCCTATAGCTTAGGGAAATTAAAATCAAAAAGATACAGCCACCCCAATGTTTGGGATGCCTCTGTTTACAAGAACCTCGTTTACCGTACAAGTTCAATATCACAGAAAGTGAAAAATGGATAAAGAACTTGTGGTACTTACGTACAATGCAGTATCACTCAGCAGTGAAATCTATGTCATCAGGCCCGTAGCAGCACAATGAGTGGATTCAGGTACGATGATTCTAACTGAAATAAGTCACACAGAAAAAGAAACATCATAAGATATCAGTAATACACGGAATGTAAACTTGGCTACACAGGAACTGAATTCCAGAACAGAACAGGGTCTCAAATTTAGAAAACCAACTTATGCTTGTTTAAGGGTAAAGGTGAGTTGGGGTGCTGCATAAAACCAGAGATTGAAATGAGCACAGATAAAGTTCCTTAAGCCAAATATGGAATAGACAAGAGCTACTCCTTGCTCAACGAAATGGACTCAACACCGCATATTAAACGCCTAAGAATGTACTTGACTCTTAAGTATCTTAAAACCTATGGATTGCTATGTCTCCGAAAGAGAATCAAGCATGTGTACAGGGACATAAACGCAGCAGTGATAGGATTGGAGAGGTTCGGTGAGCAAATGAAGACCCTTTGAAGTCATATTGCATGGTACCCATTCCACGGGTTTCAACTACCCAGGTTTAAGGTATTCTTCCTTCAGCTAAAACATGCATGTGGAACCTAGAGTATGATCAACCATGTGATCGGGAGACGTGTTCAAATATGTCTCAGTTTTCGTACCCTGGTACTCGGGTGCAACATTCCAGACGCTTTACTAACACTCTCCCGACTTGGAGAGTCAGTCCCTTTAACCTCCTGTTTGGCCCAGTTTGCAATTTCTGCGGAAGATGAACAGGAATAGCGAGAACCAATGAGAGACTAGCTGGAGGTGTCTGGACGGGCAAATTTAACTCTCATTTCCCACCAGGAAGAGGAAATAACCAAAGGCTCAGTGTGCCGTGCCGGAACCAGATTAGGGCCTGAAGCCATCCTGCGGTGTTGCGGCCAGCTCACAAGAAAACGAGTTGAAGAAAGGAGCTCAGGGGCACTGTAATTCACAAACCTGCAGAGTTATAAATGACAACTATCGTCCAAAAATATACTGAAGTAAGGCTGCCAAGAGGACTTGAAAGCGGGGCAGAATTGCAGGAAACCGATTTCAGGAGGTAGACTGGAATTGCATTGAAAGCATAGGAAAAGAGGCAGAACGTCCACAATGATGCACTTGGCCAAAAAGGGCGTATGCGTTTTTTCCTGAATATATTCAGGAAAAAACGCATACGCCCTTTTTGGCCAACCAAGCAAGCTTGCAAAGGAAATCTGCACTACAATGAAGTCTCACTTCCCCCCGGTCAAAAGGGCCATCTGAAAAAAGTGTAAAATCCAGAAAGGCAGGACAGGCCATGGAGAACTGGGAGCCTTGTTATGCTGATGGGCGGGATGTCAATTGCCAACAGACACTCGGGAGAAGTGTATGGTGTTTCCTGAAACATCTAAAAAACAAAGCAACAGAGCCTAGGGCACTTCCACTTATGGTCCTATAGCTTAGGGAAATTAAAATCAAAAAGATACAGCCACCCCAATGTTTGGGACGCCTCTGTTTACAAGAACCTCGTTTACCGTACAAGTTCAATATCACAGAAAGTGAAAAATGGATAAAGAACTTGTGGTACTTACGTACAATGCAGTATCACTCAGCAGTGAAATCTATGTCATCAGGCCCGTAGCAGCACAATGAGTGGATTCAGGTACGATGATTCTAACTGAAATAAGTCACACAGAAAAAGAAACATCATAAGATATCAGTAATACACGGAATGTAAACTTGGCTACACAGGAACTGAATTCCAGAACAGAACAGGGTCTCAAATTTAGAAAACCAACTTATGCTTGTTTAAGGGTAAAGGTGAGTTGGGGTGCTGCATAAAACCAGAGATTGAAATGAGCACAGATAAAGTTCCTTAAGCCAAATATGGAATAGACAAGAGCTACTCCTTGCTCAACGAAATGGACTCAACACCGCATATTAAACGCCTAAGAATGTACCTGACTCTTAAGTATCTTAAAACCTATGGATTGCTATGTCTCCGAAAGAGAATCAAGCATGTGTACAGGGACATAAACGCAGCAGTGATAGGATTGGAGAGGTTCGGTGAGCAAATGAAGACCCTTTGAAGTCATATTGCATGGTACCCATTCCACGGGTTTCAACTACCCAGGTTTAAGGTATTCTTCCTTCAGCTAAAACATGCATGTGGAACCTAGAGTATGATCAACCATGTGATCGGGAGACGTGTTCAAATATGTCTCAGTTTTCGTACCCTGGTACTCGGGTGCAACATTCCAGACGCTTTACTAACACTCTCCCGACTTGGAGAGTCAGTCCCTTTAACCTCCTGTTTGGCCCAGTTTGCAATTTCTGCGGAAGATGAACAGGAATAGCGAGAACCAATGAGAGACTAGCTGGAGGTGTCTGGACGGGCAAATTTAACTCTCATTTCCCACCAGGAAGAGGAAATAACCAAAGGCTCAGCGTGCCGTGCCGGAACCAGATTAGGGCCTGAAGCCATCCTGCGGTGTTGCGGCCAGCTCACAAGAAAGCGAGTTGAAGAAAGGAGCTCAGGGGCACTGTAATTCACAAACCTGCAGAGTTATAAATGACAACTATCGTCCAAAAATATACTGAAGTAAGGCTGCCAAGAGGACTTGAAAGCGGGGCAGAATTGCAGGAAACCGATTTCAGGAGGTAGACTGGAATTGCATTGAAAGCATAGGAAAAGAGGCAGAACGTCCACAATGATGCACTTGGCCAAAAAGGGCGTATGCGTTTTTTCCTGAATATATTCAGGAAAAAACGCATACGCCCTTTTTGGCCAACCAAGCAAGCTTGCAAAGGAAATCTGCACTACAATGAAGTCTCACTTCCCCCCGGTCAAAAGGGCCATCTGAAAAAAGTGTAAAATCCAGAAAGGCAGGACAGGCCATGGAGAACTGGGAGCCTTGTTATGCTGATGGGCGGGATGTCAATTGCCAACAGACACTCGGGAGAAGTGTATGGTGTTTCCTGAAACATCTAAAAAACAAAGCAACAGAGCCTAGGGCACTTCCACTTATGGTCCTATAGCTTAGGGAAATTAAAATCAAAAAGATACAGCCACCCCAATGTTTGGGACGCCTCTGTTTACAAGAACCTCGTTTACCGTACAAGTTCAATATCACAGAAAGTGAAAAATGGATAAAGAACTTGTGGTACTTACGTACAATGCAGTATCACTCAGCAGTGAAATCTATGTCATCAGGCCCGTAGCAGCACAATGAGTGGATTCAGGTACGATGATTCTAACTGAAATAAGTCACACAGAAAAAGAAACATCATAAGATATCAGTAATACACGGAATGTAAACTTGGCTACACAGGAACTGAATTCCAGAACAGAACAGGGTCTCAAATTTAGAAAACCAACTTATGCTTGTTTAAGGGTAAAGGTGAGTTGGGGTGCTGCATAAAACCAGAGATTGAAATGAGCACAGATAAAGTTCCTTAAGCCAAATATGGAATAGACAAGAGCTACTCCTTGCTCAACGAAATGGACTCAACACCGCATATTAAACGCCTAAGAATGTACCTGACTCTTAAGTATCTTAAAACCTATGGATTGCTATGTCTCCGAAAGAGAATCAAGCATGTGTACAGGGACATAAACGCAGCAGTGATAGGATTGGAGAGGTTCGGTGAGCAAATGAAGACCCTTTGAAGTCATATTGCATGGTACCCATTCCACGGGTTTCAACTACCCAGGTTTAAGGTATTCTTCCTTCAGCTAAAACATGCATGTGGAACCTAGAGTATGATCAACCATGTGATCGGGAGACGTGTTCAAATATGTCTCAGTTTTCGTACCCTGGTACTCGGGTGCAACATTCCAGACGCTTTACTAACACTCTCCCGACTTGGAGAGTCAGTCCCTTTAACCTCCTGTTTGGCCCAGTTTGCAATTTCTGCGGAAGATGAACAGGAATAGCGAGAACCAATGAGAGACTAGCTGGAGGTGTCTGGACGGGCAAATTTAACTCTCATTTCCCACCAGGAAGAGGAAATAACCAAAGGCTCAGCGTGCCGTGCCGGAACCAGATTAGGGCCTGAAGCCATCCTGCGGTGTTGCGGCCAGCTCACAAGAAAGCGAGTTGAAGAAAGGAGCTCAGGGGCACTGTAATTCACAAACCTGCAGAGTTATAAATGACAACTATCGTCCAAAAATATACTGAAGTAAGGCTGCCAAGAGGACTTGAAAGCGGGGCAGAATTGCAGGAAACCGATTTCAGGAGGTAGACTGGAATTGCATTGAAAGCATAGGAAAAGAGGCAGAACGTCCACAATGATGCACTTGGCCAAAAAGGGCGTATGCGTTTTTTCCTGAATATATTCAGGAAAAAACGCATACGCCCTTTTTGGCCAACCAAGCAAGCTTGCAAAGGAAATCTGCACTACAATGAAGTCTCACTTCCCCCCGGTCAAAAGGGCCATCTGAAAAAAGTGTAAAATCCAGAAAGGCAGGACAGGCCATGGAGAACTGGGAGCCTTGTTATGCTGATGGGCGGGATGTCAATTGCCAACAGACACTCGGGAGAAGTGTATGGTGTTTCCTGAAACATCTAAAAAACAAAGCAACAGAGCCTAGGGCACTTCCACTTATGGTCCTATAGCTTAGGGAAATTAAAATCAAAAAGACACAGCCACCCCAAAGTTTGGGACGCCTCTGTTTACAAGAACCTCGTTTACCGTACAAGTTCAATATCACAGAAAGTGAAAAATGGATAAAGAACTTGTGGTACTTACGTACAATGCAGTATCACTCAGCAGTGAAATCTATGTCATCAGGCCCGTAGCAGCACAATGAGTGGATTCAGGTACGATGATTCTAACTGAAATAAGTCACACAGAAAAAGAAACATCATAAGATATCAGTAATACACGGAATGTAAACTTGGCTACACAGGAACTGAATTCCAGAACAGAACAGGGTCTCAAATTTAGAAAACCAACTTATGCTTGTTTAAGGGTAAAGGTGAGTTGGGGTGCTGCATAAAACCAGAGATTGAAATGAGCACAGATAAAGTTCCTTAAGCCAAATATGGAATAGACAAGAGCTACTCCTTGCTCAACGAAATGGACTCAACACCGCATATTAAACGCCTAAGAATGTACCTGACTCTTAAGTATCTTAAAACCTATGGATTGCTATGTCTCCGAAAGAGAATCAAGCATGTGTACAGGGACATAAACGCAGCAGTGATAGGATTGGAGAGGTTCGGTGAGCAAATGAAGACCCTTTGAAGTCATATTGCATGGTACCCATTCCACGGGTTTCAACTACCCAGGTTTAAGGTATTCTTCCTTCAGCTAAAACATGCATGTGGAACCTAGAGTATGATCAACCATGTGATCGGGAGACGTGTTCAAATATGTCTCAGTTTTCGTACCCTGGTACTCGGGTGCAACATTCCAGACGCTTTACTAACACTCTCCCGACTTGGAGAGTCAGTCCCTTTAACCTCCTGTTTGGCCCAGTTTGCAATTTCTGCGGAAGATGAACAGGAATAGCGAGAACCAATGAGAGACTAGCTGGAGGTGTCTGGACGGGCAAATTTAACTCTCATTTCCCACCAGGAAGAGGAAATAACCAAAGGCTCAGCGTGCCGTGCCGGAACCAGATTAGGGCCTGAAGCCATCCTGCGGTGTTGCGGCCAGCTCACAAGAAAGCGAGTTGAAGAAAGGAGCTCAGGGGCACTGTAATTCACAAACCTGCAGAGTTATAAATGACAACTATCGTCCAAAAATATACTGAAGTAAGGCTGCCAAGAGGACTTGAAAGCGGGGCAGAATTGCAGGAAACCGATTTCAGGAGGTAGACTGGAATTGCATTGAAAGCATAGGAAAAGAGGCAGAACGTCCACAATGATGCACTTGGCCAAAAAGGGCGTATGCGTTTTTTCCTGAATATATTCAGGAAAAAACGCATACGCCCTTTTTGGCCAACCAAGCAAGCTTGCAAAGGAAATCTGCACTACAATGAAGTCTCACTTCCCCCCGGTCAAAAGGGCCATCTGAAAAAAGTGTAAAATCCAGAAAGGCAGGACAGGCCATGGAGAACTGGGAGCCTTGTTATGCTGATGGGCGGGATGTCAATTGCCAACAGACACTCGGGAGAAGTGTATGGTGTTTCCTGAAACATCTAAAAAACAAAGCAACAGAGCCTAGGGCACTTCCACTTATGGTCCTATAGCTTAGGGAAATTAAAATCAAAAAGATACAGCCACCCCAATGTTTGGGACGCCTCTGTTTACAAGAACCTCGTTTACCGTACAAGTTCAATATCACAGAAAGTGAAAAATGGATAAAGAACTTGTGGTACTTACGTACAATGCAGTATCACTCAGCAGTGAAATCTATGTCATCAGGCCCGTAGCAGCACAATGAGTGGATTCAGGTACGATGATTCTAACTGAAATAAGTCACACAGAAAAAGAAACATCATAAGATATCAGTAATACACGGAATGTAAACTTGGCTACACAGGAACTGAATTCCAGAACAGAACAGGGTCTCAAATTTAGAAAACCAACTTATGCTTGTTTAAGGGTAAAGGTGAGTTGGGGTGCTGCATAAAACCAGAGATTGAAATGAGCACAGATAAAGTTCCTTAAGCCAAATATGGAATAGACAAGAGCTACTCCTTGCTCAACGAAATGGACTCAACACCGCATATTAAACGCCTAAGAATGTACCTGACTCTTAAGTATCTTAAAACCTATGGATTGCTATGTCTCCGAAAGAGAATCAAGCATGTGTACAGGGACATAAACGCAGCAGTGATAGGATTGGAGAGGTTCGGTGAGCAAATGAAGACCCTTTGAAGTCATATTGCATGGTACCCATTCCACGGGTTTCAACTACCCAGGTTTAAGGTATTCTTCCTTCAGCTAAAACATGCATGTGGAACCTAGAGTATGATCAACCATGTGATCGGGAGACGTGTTCAAATATGTCTCAGTTTTCGTACCCTGGTACTCGGGTGCAACATTCCAGACGCTTTACTAACACTCTCCCGACTTGGAGAGTCAGTCCCTTTAACCTCCTGTTTGGCCCAGTTTGCAATTTCTGCGGAAGATGAACAGGAATAGCGAGAACCAATGAGAGACTAGCTGGAGGTGTCTGGACGGGCAAATTTAACTCTCATTTCCCACCAGGAAGAGGAAATAACCAAAGGCTCAGCGTGCCGTGCCGGAACCAGATTAGGGCCTGAAGCCATCCTGCGGTGTTGCGGCCAGCTCACAAGAAAGCGAGTTGAAGAAAGGAGCTCAGGGGCACTGTAATTCACAAACCTGCAGAGTTATAAATGACAACTATCGTCCAAAAATATACTGAAGTAAGGCTGCCAAGAGGACTTGAAAGCGGGGCAGAATTGCAGGAAACCGATTTCAGGAGGTAGACTGGAATTGCATTGAAAGCATAGGAAAAGAGGCAGAACGTCCACAATGATGCACTTGGCCAAAAAGGGCGTATGCGTTTTTTCCTGAATATATTCAGGAAAAAACGCATACGCCCTTTTTGGCCAACCAAGCAAGCTTGCAAAGGAAATCTGCACTACAATGAAGTCTCACTTCCCCCCGGTCAAAAGGGCCATCTGAAAAAAGTGTAAAATCCAGAAAGGCAGGACAGGCCATGGAGAACTGGGAGCCTTGTTATGCTGATGGGCGGGATGTCAATTGCCAACAGACACTCGGGAGAAGTGTATGGTGTTTCCTGAAACATCTAAAAAACAAAGCAACAGAGCCTAGGGCACTTCCACTTATGGTCCTATAGCTTAGGGAAATTAAAATCAAAAAGACACAGCCACCCCAAAGTTTGGGACGCCTCTGTTTACAAGAACCTCGTTTACCGTACAAGTTCAATATCACAGAAAGTGAAAAATGGATAAAGAACTTGTGGTACTTACGTACAATGCAGTATCACTCAGCAGTGAAATCTATGTCATCAGGCCCGTAGCAGCACAATGAGTGGATTCAGGTACGATGATTCTAACTGAAATAAGTCACACAGAAAAAGAAACATCATAAGATATCAGTAATACACGGAATGTAAACTTGGCTACACAGGAACTGAATTCCAGAACAGAACAGGGTCTCAAATTTAGAAAACCAACTTATGCTTGTTTAAGGGTAAAGGTGAGTTGGGGTGCTGCATAAAACCAGAGATTGAAATGAGCACAGATAAAGTTCCTTAAGCCAAATATGGAATAGACAAGAGCTACTCCTTGCTCAACGAAATGGACTCAACACCGCATATTAAACGCCTAAGAATGTACCTGACTCTTAAATATCTTAAAACCTATGGATTGCTATGTCTCCGAAAGAGAGTCAAGCATGTGTACAGGGACATAAACGCAGCAGTGATAGGATTGGAGAGGTTCGGTGAGCAAATGAAGACCCTTTGAAGTCATATTGCATGGTACCCATTCCACGGGTTTCAACTACCCAGGTTTAAGGTATTCTTCCTTCAGCTAAAACATGCATGTGGAACCTAGAGTATGATCAACCATGTGATCGGGAGACGTGTTCAAATATGTCTCAGTTTTCGTACCCTGGTACTCGGGTGCAACATTCCAGACGCTTTACTAACACTCTCCCGACTTGGAGAGTCAGTCCCTTTAACCTCCTGTTTGGCCCAGTTTGCAATTTCTGCGGAAGATGAACAGGAATAGCGAGAACCAATGAGAGACTAGCTGGAGGTGTCTGGACGGGCAAATTTAACTCTCATTTCCCACCAGGAAGAGGAAATAACCAAAGGCTCAGCGTGCCGTGCCGGAACCAGATTAGGGCCTGAAGCCATCCTGCGGTGTTGCGGCCAGCTCACAAGAAAACGAGTTGAAGAAAGGAGCTCAGGGGCACTGTAATTCACAAACCTGCAGAGTTATAAATGACAACTATCGTCCAAAAATATACTGAAGTAAGGCTGCCAAGAGGACTTGAAAACGGGGCAGAATTGCAGGAAACCGATTTCAGGAGGTAGACTGGAATTGCATTGAAAGCATAGGAAAAGAGGCAGAACGTCCACAATGATGCACTTGGCCAAAAAGGGCGTATGCGTTTTTTCCTGAATATATTCAGGAAAAAACGCATACGCCCTTTTTGGCCAACCAAGCAAGCTTGCAAAGGAAATCTGCACTACAATGAAGTCTCACTTCCCCCCGGTCAAAAGGGCCATCTGAAAAAAGTGTAAAATCCAGAAAGTCAGGACAGGCCATGGAGAACTGGGAGCCTTGTTATGCTGATGGGCGGGATGTCAATTGGCAACAGACACTCGGGAGAAGTGTATGGTGTTTCCTGAAACATCTAAAAAACAAAGCAACAGAGCCTAGGGCACTTCCACTTATGGTCCTATAGCTTAGGGAAATTAAAATCAAAAAGATACAGCCACCCCAATGTTTGGGACGCCTCTGTTTACAAGAACCTCGTTTACCGTACAAGTTCAATATCACAGAAAGTGAAAAATGGATAAAGAACTTGTGGTACTTACGTACAATGCAGTATCACTCAGCAGTGAAATCTATGTCATCAGGCCCGTAGCAGCACAATGAGTGGATTCAGGTACGATGATTCTAACTGAAATAAGTCACACAGAAAAAGAAACATCATAAGATATCAGTAATACACGGAATGTAAACTTGGCTACACAGGAACTGAATTCCAGAACAGAACAGTGTCTCAAATTTAGAAAACCAACTTATGCTTGTTTAAGGGTAAAGGTGAGTTGGGGTGCTGCATAAAACCAGAGATTGAAATGAGCACAGATAAAGTTCCTTAAGCCAAATATGGAATAGACAAGAGCTACTCCTTGCTCAACGAAATGGACTCAACACCGCATATTAAACGCCTAAGAATGTACCTGACTCTTAAGTATCTTAAAACCTATGGATTGCTATGTCTCCGAAAGAGAATCAAGCATGTGTACAGGGACATAAACGCAGCAGTGATAGGATTGGAGAGGTTCGGTGAGCAAATGAAGACCCTTTGAAGTCATATTGCATGGTACCCATTCCACGGGTTTCAACTACCCAGGTTTAAGGTATTCTTCCTTCAGCTAAAACATGCATGTGGAACCTAGAGTATGATCAACCATGTGATCGGGAGACGTGTTCAAATATGTCTCAGTTTTCGTACCCTGGTACTCGGGTGCAACATTCCAGACGCTTTACTAACACTCTCCCGACTTGGAGAGTCAGTCCCTTTAACCTCCTGTTTGGCCCAGTTTGCAATTTCTGCGGAAGATGAACAGGAATAGCGAGAACCAATGAGAGACTAGCTGGAGGTGTCTGGACGGGCAAATTTAACTCTCATTTCCCACCAGGAAGAGGAAATAACCAAAGGCTCAGCGTGCCGTGCCGGAACCAGATTAGGGCCTGAAGCCATCCAGCGGTGTTGCGGCCAGCTCACAAGAAAACGAGTTGAAGAAAGGAGCTCAGGGGCACTGTAATTCACAAACCTGCAGAGTTATAAATGACAACTATCGTCCAAAAATATACTGAAGTAAGGCTGCCAAGAGGACTTGAAAGCGGGGCAGAATTGCAGGAAACCGATTTCAGGAGGTAGACTGGAATTGCATTGAAAGCATAGGAAAAGAGGCAGAACGTCCACAATGATGCACTTGGCCAAAAAGGGCGTATGCGTTTTTTCCTGAATATATTCAGGAAAAAACGCGTACGCCCTTTTTGGCCAACCAAGCAAGCTTGCAAAGGAAATCTGCACTACAATGAAGTCTCACTTCCCCCCGGTCAAAAGGGCCATCTGAAAAAAGTGTAAAATCCAGAAAGTCAGGACAGGCCATGGAGAACTGGGAGCCTTGTTATGCTGATGGGCGGGATGTCAATTGCCAACAGACACTCGGGAGAAGTGTATGGTGTTTCCTGAAACATCTAAAAAACAAAGCAACAGAGCCTAGGGCACTTCCACTTATGGTCCTATAGCTTAGGGAAATTAAAATCAAAAAGATACAGCCACCCCAATGTTTGGGACGCCTCTGTTTACAAGAACCTCGTTTACCGTACAAGTTCAATATCACAGAAAGTGAAAAATGGATAAAGAACTTGTGGTACTTACGTACAATGCAGTATCACTCAGCAGTGAAATCTATGTCATCAGGCCCGTAGCAGCACAATGAGTGGATTCAGGTACGATGATTCTAACTGAAATAAGTCACACAGAAAAAGAAACATCATAAGATATCAGTAATACACGGAATGTAAACTTGGCTACACAGGAACTGAATTCCAGAACAGAACAGGGTCTCAAATTTAGAAAACCAACTTATGCTTGTTTAAGGGTAAAGGTGAGTTGGGGTGCTGCATAAAACCAGAGATTGAAATGAGCACAGATAAAGTTCCTTAAGCCAAATATGGAATAGACAAGAGCTACTCCTTGCTCAACGAAATGGACTCAACACCGCATATTAAACGCCTAAGAATGTACCTGACTCTTAAGTATCTTAAAACCTATGGATTGCTATGTCTCCGAAAGAGAATCAAGCATGTGTACAGGGACATAAACGCAGCAGTGATAGGATTGGAGAGGTTCGGTGAGCAAATGAAGACCCTTTGAAGTCATATTGCATGGTACCCATTCCACGGGTTTCAACTACCCAGGTTTAAGGTATTCTTCCTTCAGCTAAAACATGCATGTGGAACCTAGAGTATGATCAACCATGTGATCGGGAGACGTGTTCAAATATGTCTCAGTTTTCGTACCCTGGTACTCGGGTGCAACATTCCAGACGCTTTACTAACACTCTCCCGACTTGGAGAGTCAGTCCCTTTAACCTCCTGTTTGGCCCAGTTTGCAATTTCTGCGGAAGATGAACAGGAATAGCGAGAACCAATGAGAGACTAGCTGGAGGTGTCTGGACGGGCAAATTTAACTCTCATTTCCCACCAGGAAGAGGAAATAACCAAAGGCTCAGCGTGCCGTGCCGGAACCAGATTAGGGCCTGAAGCCATCCTGCGGTGTTGCGGCCAGCTCACAAGAAAACGAGTTGAAGAAAGGAGCTCAGGGGCACTGTAATTCACAAACCTGCAGAGTTATAAATGACAACTATCGTCCAAAAATATACTGAAGTAAGGCTGCCAAGAGGACTTGAAAGCGGGGCAGAATTGCAGGAAACCGATTTCAGGAGGTAGACTGGAATTGCATTGAAAGCATAGGAAAAGAGGCAGAACGTCCACAATGATGCACTTGGCCAAAAAGGGCGTATGCGTTTTTTCCTGAATATATTCAGGAAAAAACGCATACGCCCTTTTTGGCCAACCAAGCAAGCTTGCAAAGGAAATCTGCACTACAATGAAGTCTCACTTCCCCCCGGTCAAAAGGGCCATCTGAAAAAAGTGTAAAATCCAGAAAGGCAGGACAGGCCATGGAGAACTGGGAGCCTTGTTATGCTGATGGGCGGGATGTCAATTGCCAACAGACACTCGGGAGAAGTGTATGGTGTTTCCTGAAACATCTAAAAAACAAAGCAACAGAGCCTAGGGCACT
The DNA here is from genome assembly GCF_963455315.2 of Globicephala melas. Taxonomy (NCBI): domain Eukaryota; kingdom Metazoa; phylum Chordata; class Mammalia; order Artiodactyla; family Delphinidae; genus Globicephala; species Globicephala melas. The sequence continues at coordinate 54,452 of NW_027207554.1, read as the reverse complement.
TCCACTTATGGTCCTATAGCTTAGGGAAATTAAAATCAAAAAGATACAGCCACCCCAATGTTTGGGACGCCTCTGTTTACAAGAACCTCATTTACCGTACAAGTTCAATATCACAGAAAGTGAAAAATGGATAAAGAACTTGTGGTACTTACGTACAATGCAGTATCACTCAGCAGTGAAATCTATGTCATCAGGCCCGTAGCAGCACAATGAGTGGATTCAGGTACGATGATTCTAACTGAAATAAGTCACACAGAAAAAGAAACATCATAAGATATCAGTAATACACGGAATGTAAACTTGGCTACACAGGAACTGAATTACAGAACAGAACAGGGTCTCAAATTTAGAAAACCAACTTATGCTTGTTTAAGGGTAAAGGTGAGTTGGGGTGCTGCATAAAACCAGAGATTGAAATGAGCACAGATAAAGTTCCTTAAGCCAAATATGGAATAGACAAGAGCTACTCCTTGCTCAACGAAATGGACTCAACACCGCATATTAAACGCCTAAGAATGTACCTGACTCTTAAGTATCTTAAAACCTATGGATTGCTATGTCTCCGAAAGAGAATCAAGCATGTGTACAGGGACATAAACGCAGCAGTGATAGGATTGGAGAGGTTCGGTGAGCAAATGAAGACCCTTTGAAGTCATATTGCATGGTACCCATTCCACGGGTTTCAACTACCCAGGTTTAAGGTATTCTTCCTTCAGCTAAAACATGCATGTGGAACCTAGAGTATGATCAACCATGTGATCGGGAGACGTGTTCAAATATGTCTCAGTTTTCGTACCCTGGTACTCGGGTGCAACATTCCAGACGCTTTACTAACACTCTCCCGACTTGGAGAGTCAGTCCCTTTAACCTCCTGTTTGGCCCAGTTTGCAATTTCTGCGGAAGATGAACAGGAATAGCGAGAACCAATGAGAGACTAGCTGGAGGTGTCTGGACGGGCAAATTTAACTCTCATTTCCCACCAGGAAGAGGAAATAACCAAAGGCTCAGCGTGCCGTGCCGGAACCAGATTAGGGCCTGAAGCCATCCTGCGGTGTTGCGGCCAGCTCACAAGAAAACGAGTTGAAGAAAGGAGCTCAGGGGCACTGTAATTCACAAACCTGCAGAGTTATAAATGACAACTATCGTCCAAAAATATACTGAAGTAAGGCTGCCAAGAGGACTTGAAAGCGGGGCAGAATTGCAGGAAACCGATTTCAGGAGGTAGACTGGAATTGCATTGAAAGCATAGGAAAAGAGGCAGAACGTCCACAATGATGCACTTGGCCAAAAAGGGCGTATGCGTTTTTTCCTGAATATATTCAGGAAAAAACGCATACGCCCTTTTTGGCCAACCAAGCAAGCTTGCAAAGGAAATCTGCACTACAATGAAGTCTCACTTCCCCCCGGTCAAAAGGGCCATCTGAAAAAAGTGTAAAATCCAGAAAGGCAGGACAGGCCATGGAGAACTGGGAGCCTTGTTATGCTGATGGGCGGGATGTCAATTGCCAACAGACACTCGGGAGAAGTGTATGGTGTTTCCTGAAACATCTAAAAAACAAAGCAACAGAGCCTAGGGCACTTCCACTTATGGTCCTATAGCTTAGGGAAATTAAAATCAAAAAGATACAGCCACCCCAATGTTTGGGACGCCTCTGTTTACAAGAACCTCGTTTACCGTACAAGTTCAATATCACAGAAAGTGAAAAATGGATAAAGAACTTGTGGTACTTACGTACAATGCAGTATCACTCAGCAGTGAAATCTATGTCATCAGGCCCGTAGCAGCACAATGAGTGGATTCAGGTACGATGATTCTAACTGAAATAAGTCACACAGAAAAAGAAACATCATAAGATATCAGTAATACACGGAATGTAAACTTGGCTACACAGGAACTGAATTCCAGAACAGAACAGGGTCTCAAATTTAGAAAACCAACTTATGCTTGTTTAAGGGTAAAGGTGAGTTGGGGTGCTGCATAAAACCAGAGATTGAAATGAGCACAGATAAAGTTCCTTAAGCCAAATATGGAATAGACAAGAGCTACTCCTTGCTCAACGAAATGGACTCAACACCGCATATTAAACGCCTAAGAATGTACCTGACTCTTAAGTATCTTAAAACCTATGGATTGCTATGTCTCCGAAAGAGAATCAAGCATGTGTACAGGGACATAAACGCAGCAGTGATAGGATTGGAGAGGTTCGGTGAGCAAATGAAGACCCTTTGAAGTCATATTGCATGGTACCCATTCCACGGGTTTCAACTACCCAGGTTTAAGGTATTCTTCCTTCAGCTAAAACATGCATGTGGAACCTAGAGTATGATCAACCATGTGATCGGGAGACGTGTTCAAATATGTCTCAGTTTTCGTACCCTGGTACTCGGGTGCAACATTCCAGACGCTTTACTAACACTCTCCCGACTTGGAGAGTCAGTCCCTTTAACCTCCTGTTTGGCCCAGTTTGCAATTTCTGCGGAAGATGAACAGGAATAGCGAGAACCAATGAGAGACTAGCTGGAGGTGTCTGGACGGGCAAATTTAACTCTCATTTCCCACCAGGAAGAGGAAATAACCAAAGGTTCAGCGTGCCGTGCCGGAACCAGATTAGGGCCTGAAGCCATCCTGCGGTGTTGCGGTCAGCTCACAAGAAAACGAGTTGAAGAAAGGAGCTCAGGGGCACTGTAATTCACAAACCTGCAGAGTTATAAATGACAACTATCGTCCAAAAATATACTGAAGTAAGGCTGCCAAGAGGACTTGAAAGCGGGGCAGAATTGCAGGAAACCGATTTCAGGAGGTAGACTGGAATTGCATTGAAAGCGTAGGAAAAGAGGCAGAACGTCCACAATGATGCACTTGGCCAGAAAGGGCGTATGCGTTTTTTCCTGAATATATTCAGGAAAAAACGCATACGCACTTTTTGGCCAACCAAGCAAGTTTGCAAAGGAAATCTGCACTACAATGAAGTCTCACTTCCCCCCGGTCTAAGGGGCTATCTGAAAAAAGTGTAAAATCCAGAAAGGCAGGACAGGCCATGGAGAACTGGGAGCCTTGTTATGCTGATGGGCGCGATGTCAATTGCCAACAGACACTCGGGAGAAGTGTATGGTGTTTCCTGAAACATCTAAAAAACAAAGCAACAGAGCCTAGGGCACTTCCACTTATGGTCCTATAGCTTAGGGAAATTAAAATCAAAAAGATACAGCCACCCCAATGTTTGGGACGCCTCTGTTTACAAGAACCTCGTTTACCGTACAAGTTCAATATCACAGAAAGTGAAAAATGGATAAAGAACTTGTGGTACCTACGTACAATGCAGTATCACTCAGCAGTGAAATCTATGTCGTCAGGCCCGTAGCAGCACAATGAGTGGATTCAGGTACGATGATTCTAACTGAAATAAGTCACACAGAAAAAGAAACATCATAAGATATCACTAATACACGGAATGTAAACTTGGCTACACAGGAACTGAATTCCAGAACAGAACAGGGTCTCAAATTTAGAAAACCAACTTATGCTTGTTTAAGGGTAAAGGTGAGTTGGGGTGCTGCATAAAACCAGAGATTGAAATGAGCACAGATAAAGTTCCTTAAGCCAAATATGGAATAGACAAGAGCTACTCCTTGCTCAACGAAATGGACTCAACACCGCATATTAAACGCCTAAGAATGTACCTGACTCTTAAGTATCTTAAAACCTATGGATTGCTATGTCTCCGAAAGAGAATCAAGCATGTGTACAGGGACATAAACGCAGCAGTGATAGGATTGGAGAGGTTCGGTGAGCAAATGAAGACCCTTTGAAATCATATTGCATGGTACCCATTCCACGGGTTTCAACTACCCAGGTTTAAGGTATTCTTCCTTCAGCTAAAACATGCATGTGGAACCTAGAGTATGATCAACCATGTGATCGGGAGACGTGTTCAAATATGTCTCAGTTTTCGTACCCTGGTACTCGGGTGCAACATTCCAGACGCTTTACTAACACTCTCCCGACTTGGAGAGTCAGTCCCTTTAACCTCCTGTTTGGCCCAGTTTGCAATTTCTGCGGAAGATGAACAGGAATAGCGAGAACCAATGAGAGACTAGCTGGAGGTGTCTGGACGGGCAAATTTAACTCTCATTTCCCACCAGGAAGAGGAAATAACCAAAGGCTCAGCGTGCCGTGCCGGAACCAGATTAGGGCCTGAAGCCATCCTGCGGTGTTGCGGCCAGCTCACAAGAAAACGAGTTGAAGAAAGGAGCTCAGGGGCACTGTAATTCACAAACCTGCAGAGTTATAAATGACAACTATCGTCCAAAACTATACTGAAGTAAGGCTGCCAAGAGGACTTGAAAGCGGGGCAGAATTGCAGGAAACCGATTTCAGGAGGTAGACTGGAATTGCATTGAAAGCATAGGAAAACAGGCAGAACGTCCACAATGATGCACTTGGCCAAAAAGGGCGTATGCGTTTTATCCTGAATATATTCAGGAAAAAACGCATACGCCCTTTTTGGCCAACCAAGCAAGCTTGCAAAGGAAATCTGCACTACAATGATGTCTCACTTCCCCCCGGTCAAAAGGGCCATCTGAAAAAAGTGTAAAATCCAGAAAGGCAGGACAGGCCATGGAGAACTGGGAGCCTTGTTATGCTGATGGGCGGGATGTCAATTGCCAACAGACACTCGGGAGAAGTGTACGGTGTTTCCTGAAACATCTAAAAAACAAAGCAACAGAGCCTAGGGAACTTCCACTTATGGTCCTATAGCTTAGGGACATTAAAATCAAAAAGACACAGCCACCCCAATGTTTGGGACGCCTCTGTTTACAAGAACCTCATTTACCGTACAAGTTCAATATCACAGAAAGTGAAAAATGGATAAAGAACATGTGGTACTTACGTACAATGCAGTATCACTCAGCAGTGAAATCTATGTCATCAGGCCCGTAGCAGCACAATGAGTGGATTCAGGTACGATGATTCTAACTGAAATAAGTCACACAGAAAAAGAAACATCATAAGATATCAGTAATACACGGAATGTAAACTTGGCTACACAGGAACTGAATTCCAGAACAGAACAGGGTCTCAAATTTAGAAAACCAACTTATGCTTGTTTAAGGGTAAAGGTGAGTTGGGGTGCTGCATAAAACCAGAGATTGAAATGAGCACAGATAAAGTTCCTTAAGCCAAATATGGACTAGACAAGAGCTACTCCTTGCTCAACGAAATGGACTCAACACCGCATATTAAACGCCTAAGAATGTACCTGACTCTTAAGTATCTTAAAACCTATGGATTGCTATGTCTCCGAAAGAGAATCAAGCATGTGTACAGAGACATAAACGCAGCAGTGATAGGATTGGAGAGGTTCGGTGAGCAAATGAAGACCCTTTGAAGTCATATTGCATGGTACCCATTCCACGGGTTTCAACTACCCAGGTTTAAGGTATTCTTCCTTCAGCTAAAACATGCATGTGGAACCTAGAGTATGATCAACCATGTGATCGGGAGACGTGTTCAAATATGTCTCAGTTTTCGTACCCTGGTACTCGGGTGCAACATTCCAGACGCTTTACTAACACTCTCCCGACTTGGAGAGTCAGCGCCTTTAACCTCCTGTTTGGCCCAGTTTGCAATTTCTGCGGAAGATGAACAGGAATAGCGAGAACCAATGAGAGACTAGCTGGAGGTGTCTGGACGGGCAAATTTAACTCTCATTTCCCACCAGGAAGAGGAAATAACCAAAGGCTCAGCGTGCCGTGCCGGAACCAGATTAGGGCCTGAAGCCATCCTGCGGTGTTGCGGCCAGCTCACAAGAAAACGAGTTGAAGAAAGGAGCTCAGGGGCACTGTAATTCACAAACCTGCAGAGTTATAAATGACAACTATCGTCCAAAAATATACTGAAGTAAGGCTGCCAAGAGGACTTGAAAGCGGGGCAGAATTGCAGGAAACCTATTTCAGACGGTAGACTGGAATTGCATTGAAAGCATAGGAAAAGAGGCAGAACGTCCACAATGATGCACTTGGCCAAAAAGGGCGTATGTGTTTTTTCCTGAATATATTCAGGAAAAAACGCATACGCCCTTTTTGGCCTAACAAGCAAGCTTGCAAAGGAAATCTGCACTACAATGAAGTCTCACTTCCCCCCGGTCAAAAGGGCCATCTGAAAAAAGTGTAAAATCCAGAAAGGCAGGACAGGCCATGGAGAACTGGGAGCCTTGTTATGCTGATGGGCGGGATGTAAATTGCCAACAGACACTCGGGAGAAGTGTATGGTGTTTCCTGAAACATCTAAAAAACAAAGCAACAGAGCCTAGGGCACTTCCACTTATGGTCCTATAGCTTAGGGAAATTAAAATCAAAAAGATACAGCCACCCCAATGTTTGGGACGCCTCTGTTTACAAGTACCTCGTTTACCGTACAAGTTCAATATCACAGAAAGTGAAAAATAGATAAAGAACTTGTGGTACTTACGTACAATGCAGTATCACTCAGCAGTGAAATCTATGTCATCAGGCCCGTAGCAGCACAATGAGTGGATTCAGGTACGATGATTCTAACTGAAATAAGTCACACAGAAAAAGAAACATCATAAGATATCAGTAATACACGGAATGTAAACTTGGCTACACAGGAACTGAATTCCAGAACAGAACAGGGTCTCAAATTTAGAAAACCAACTTATGCTTGTTTAAGGGTAAAGGTGAGTTGGGGTGCTGCATAAAACCAGAGATTGAAATGAGCACAGATAAAGTTCCTTAAGCCAAATATGGACTAGACAAGAGCTACTCCTTGCTCAACGAAATGGACTCAACACCGCATATTAAACGCCTAAGAATGTACCTGACTCTTAAGTATCTTAAAACCTATGGATTGCTATGTCTCCGAAAGAGAATCAAGCATGTGTACAGGGACATAAACGCAGCAGTGATAGGATTGGAGAGGTTCGGTGAGCAAATGAAGACCCTTTGAAGTCATATTGCATGGTACCCATTCCACGGGTTTCAACTACCCAGGTTTAAGGTATTCCTCCTTCAGCTAAAACATGCATGCGGAACCTAGAGTATGATCAACCATGTGATCGGGAGACGTGTTCAAATATGTCTCAGTTTTCGTACCCTGGTACTCGGGTGCAACATTCCAGACGCTTTACTAACACTCTCCCGACTTGGAGAGTCAGTCCCTTTAACCTCCTGTTTGGCCCAGTTTGCAATTTCTGCGGAAGATGAACAGGAATAGCGAGAACCAATGAGAGACTAGCTGGAGGTGTCTGGACGGGCAAATTTAACTCCCATTTCCCACCAGGAAGAGGAAAGAACCAAAGGCTCAGCGTGCCGTGCCGGAACCAGATTAGGGCCTGAAGCCATCCTGCGGTGTTGCGACCAGCTCACAAGAAAACGAGTTGAAGAAAGGAGCTCAGGGGCACTGTAATTCACAAACCTGCAGAGTTATAAATGACAACTATCGTCCAAAACTATACTGAAGTAAGGCTGCCAAGAGGACTTGAAAGCGGGGCAGAATTGCAGGAAACCGATTTCAGGAGGTAGACTGGAATTGCATTGAAGCATAGGAAAAGAGGCAGAACGTCCACAATGATGCACTTGGCCAAAAAGGGCGTATGCGTTTTTTCCTGAATATATTCAGGAAAAAACGCATACGCCCTTTTTGGCCAACCAAGCAAGCTTGCAAAGGAAATCTGCACTACAATGAAGTCTCACTTCCCCCCGGTCAAAAGGGCCATCTGAAAAAAGTGTAAAATCCAGAAAGGCAGGACAGGCCATGGAGAACTGGGAACCTTGTTATGCTGATGGGCGGGATGTAAATTGCCAACAGACACTCGGGAGAAGTGTATGGTGTTTCCTGAAACGTCTAAAAAACAAAGCAACAGAGCCTAGGGCACTTCCACTTATGGTCCTATAGCTTAGGGAAATTAAAATCAAAAAGATACAGCCACCTCAATGTTTGGGACGCCTCTGTTTACAAGAACCTCGTTTACCGTACAAGTTCAATATCACAGAAAGTGAAAAATGGATAAAGAACTTGTGGTACTTACGTACAATGCAGTATCACTCAGCAGTGACATCTATGTCATCAGGCCCGTAGCAGCACAATGAGTGGATTCAGGTACGATGATTCTAACTGAAATAAGTCACACAGAAAAAGAAACATCATAAGATATCAGTAATACACGGAATGTAAACTTGGCTACACAGGAACTGAATTCCAGAACAGAACAGGGTCTCAAATTTAGAAAACCAACTTATGCTTGTTTAAGGGTAAAGGTGAGTTCGGGTGCTGCATAAAACCAGAGATTGAAATGAGCACAGATAAAGTTCCTTAAGCCAAATATGGAATAGACAAGAGCTACTCCTTGCTCAACGAAATGGACTCAACACCGCATATTAAACGCCTAAGAATGTACCTGACTCTTAAGTATCTTAAAACCTATGGATTGCTATGTCTCCGAAAGAGAATCAAGCATGTGTACAGGGACATAAACGCAGCAGTGATAGGATTGGAGAGGTTCGGTGAGCAAATGAAGACCCTTTGAAGTCATATTGCATGGTACCCATTCCACGGGTTTCAACTACCCAGGTTTAAGGTATTCCTCCTTCAGCTAAAACATGCATGCGGAACCTAGAGTATGATCAACCATGTGATCGGGAGACGTGTTCAAATATGTCTCAGTTTTCGTACCCTGGTACTCGGGTGCAACATTCCAGACGCTTTACTAACACTCTCCCGACTTGGAGAGTCAGTCCCTTTAACCTCCTGTTTGGCCCAGTTTGCAATTTCTGCGGAAGATGAACAGGAATAGCGAGAACCAATGAGAGACTAGCTGGAGGTGTCTGGACGGGCAAATTTAACTCCCATTTCCCACCAGGAAGAGGAAAGAACCAAAGGCTCAGCGTGCCGTGCCGGAACCAGATTAGGGCCTGAAGCCATCCTGCGGTGTTGCGACCAGCTCACAAGAAAACGAGTTGAAGAAAGGAGCTCAGGGGCACTGTAATTCACAAACCTGCAGAGTTATAAATGACAACTATCGTCCAAAAATATACTGAAGTAAGGCTGCCAAGAGGACTTGAAAGCGGGGCAGAATTGCAGGAAACCGATTTCAGGAGGTAGACTGGAATTGCATTGAAGCATAGGAAAAGAGGCAGAACGTCCACAATGATGCACTTGGCCAAAAAGGGCGTATGCGTTTTTTCCTGAATATATTCAGGAAAAAACGCATACGCCCTTTTTGGCCAACCAAGCAAGCTTGCAAAGGAAATCTGCACTACAATGAAGTCTCACTTCCCCCCGGTCAAAAGGGCCATCTGAAAAAAGTGTAAAATCCAGAAAGGCAGGACAGGCCATGGAGAACTGGGAACCTTGTTATGCTGATGGGCGGGATGTAAATTGCCAACAGACACTCGGGAGAAGTGTATGGTGTTTCCTGAAACGTCTAAAAAACAAAGCAACAGAGCCTAGGGCACTTCCACTTATGGTCCTATAGCTTAGGGAAATTAAAATCAAAAAGATACAGCCACCTCAATGTTTGGGACGCCTCTGTTTACAAGAACCTCGTTTACCGTACAAGTTCCATATCACAGAAAGTGAAAAATGGATAAAGAACTTGTGGTACTTACGTACAATGCAGTATCACTCAGCAGTGAAATCTATGTCATCAGGCCCGTAGCAGCACAATGAGTGGATTCAGGTACGATGATTCTAACTGAAATAAGTCACACAGAAAAAGAAACATCATAAGATATCAGTAATACACGGAATGTAAACTTGGCTACACAGGAACTGAATTACAGAACAGAACAGGGTCTCAAATTTAGAAAACCAACTTATGCTTGTTTAAGGGTAAAGGTGAGTTGGGGTGCTGCATAAAACCAGAGATTGAAATGAGCACAGATAAAGTTCCTTAAGCCAAATATGGAATAGACAAGAGCTACTCCTTGCTCAACGAAATGGACTCAACACCGCATATTAAACGCCTAAGAATGTACCTGACTCTTAAGTATCTTAAAACCTATGGATTGCTATGTCTCCGAAAGAGAATCAAGCATGTGTACAGGGACATAAACGCAGCAGTGATAGGATTGGAGAGGTTCGGTGAGCAAATGAAGACCCTTTGAAGTCATATTGCATGGTACCCATTCCACGGGTTTCAACTACCCAGGTTTAAGGTATTCTTCCTTCAGCTAAAACATGCATGTGGAACCTAGAGTATGATCAACCATGTGATCGGGAGACGTGTTCAAATATGTCTCAGTTTTCGTACCCTGGTACTCGGGTGCAACATTCCAGACGCTTTACTAACATTCTCCTGACTTGGAGAGTCAGTCCCTTTAACCTCCTGTTTGGCCCAGTTTGCAATTTCTGCGGAAGATGAACAGGAATAGCGAGAACCAATGAGAGACTAGCTGGAGGTGTCTGGACGGGCAAATTTAACTCCCATTTCCCACCAGGAAGAGGAAAGAACCAAAGGCTCAGCGTGCCGTGCCGGAACCAGATTAGGGCCTGAAGCCATCCTGCGGTGTTGCGACCAGCTCACAAGAAAACGAGTTGAAGAAAGGAGCTCAGGGGCACTGTAATTCACAAACCTGCAGAGTTATAAATGACAACTATCGTCCAAAAATATACTGAAGTAAGGCTGCCAAGAGGACTTGAAAGCGGGGCAGAATTGCAGGAAACCGATTTCAGGAGGTAGACTGGAATTGCATTGAAAGCATAGGAAAAGAGGCAGAACGTCCACAATGATGCACTTGGCCAAAAAGGGCGTATGCGTTTTTTCCTGAATATATTCAGGAAAAAACGCATACGCCCTTTTTGGCCAACCAAGCAAGCTTGCAAAGGAAATCTGCACTACAATGAAGTCTCACTTCCCCCCGGTCAAAAGGGCCATCTGAAAAAAGTGTAAAATCCAGAAAGGCAGGACAGGCCATGGAGAACTGGGAACCTTGTTATGCTGATGGGCGGGATGTAAATTGCCAACAGACACTCGGGAGAAGTGTATGGTGTTTCCTGAAACGTCTAAAAAACAAAGCAACAGAGCCTAGGGCACTTCCACTTATGGTCCTATAGCTTAGGGAAATTAAAATCAAAAAGATACAGCCACCTCAATGTTTGGGACGCCTCTGTTTACAAGAACCTCGTTTACCGTACAAGTTCAATATCACAGAAAGTGAAAAATGGATAAAGAACTTGTGGTACTTACGTACAATGCAGTATCACTCAGCAGTGAAATCTATGTCATCAGGCCCGTAGCAGCACAATGAGTGGATTCAGGTACGATGATTCTAACTGAAATAAGTCACACAGAAAAAGAAACATCATAAGATATCAGTAATACACGGAATGTAAACTTGGCTACACAGGAACTGAATTACAGAACAGAACAGGGTCTCAAATTTAGAAAACCAACTTATGCTTGTTTAAGGGTAAAGGTGAGTTGGGGTGCTGCATAAAACCAGAGATTGAAATGAGCACAGATAAAGTTCCTTAAGCCAAATATGGAATAGACAAGAGCTACTCCTTGCTCAACGAAATGGACTCAACACCGCATATTAAACGCCTAAGAATGTACCTGACTCTTAAGTATCTTAAAACCTATGGATTGCTATGTCTCCGAAAGAGAATCAAGCATGTGTACAGGGACATAAACGCAGCAGTGATAGGATTGGAGAGGTTCGGTGAGCAAATGAAGACCCTTTGAAGTCATATTGCATGGTACCCATTCCACGGGTTTCAACTACCCAGGTTTAAGGTATTCTTCCTTCAGCTAAAACATGCATGTGGAACCTAGAGTATGATCAACCATGTGATCGGGAGACGTGTTCAAATATGTCTCAGTTTTCGTACCCTGGTACTCGGGTGCAACATTCCAGACGCTTTACTAACACTCTCCCGACTTGGAGAGTCAGTCCCTTTAACCTCCTGTTTGGCCCAGTTTGCAATTTCTGCAGAAGATGAACAGGAATAGCGAGAACCAATGAGAGACTAGCTGGAGGTGTCTGGACGGGCAAATTTAACTCCCATTTCCCACCAGGAAGAGGAAAGAACCAAAGGCTCAGCGTGCCGTGCCGGAACAAGATTAGGGCCTGAAGCCATCCTGCGGTGTTGCGGCCAGCTCACAAGAAAGCGAGTTGAAGAAAGGAGCTCAGGGGCACTGTAATTCACAAACCTGCAGAGTTATAAATGACAACTATCGTCCAAAAATATACTGAAGTAAGGCTGCCAAGAGGACTTGAAAGCGGGGCAGAATTGCAGGAAACCGATTTCAGGAGGTAGACTGGAATTGCATTGAAAGCATAGGAAAAGAGGCAGAACGTCCACAATGATGCACTTGGCCAAAAAAGGCGTATGCGTTTTTTCCTGAATATATTCAGGAAAAAACGCATACGCCCTTTTTGGCCAACCAAGCAAGCTTGCAAAGGAAATCTGCACTACAATGAAGTCTCACTTCCCCCTGGTCAAAAGGGCCATCTGAAAAAAGTGTAAAATCCAGAAAGGCAGGACAGGCCATGGAGAACTAAGAGCCTTGTTATGCTGATGGGCGGGATGTAAATTGCCAACAGACACTCGGGAGAAGTGTATGGTGTTTCCTGAAACGTCTAAAAAACAAAGCAACAGAGCCTAGGGCACTTCCACTTATGGTCCTATAGCTTAGGGAAATTAAAATCAAAAAGATACAGCCACCTCAATGTTTGGGACGCCTCTGTTTACAAGAACCTCGTTTACCGTACAAGTTCAATATCACAGAAAGTGAAAAATGGATAAAGAACTTGTGGTACTTACGTACAATGCAGTATCACTCAGCAGTGAAATCTATGTCATCAGGCCCGTAGCAGCACAATGAGTGGATTCAGGTACGATGATTCTAACTGAAATAAGTCACACAGAAAAAGAAACATCATAAGATATCAGTAATACACGGAATGTAAACTTGGCTACACAGGAACTGAATTACAGAACAGAACAGGGTCTCAAATTTAGAAAACCAACTTATGCTTGTTTAAGGGTAAAGGTGAGTTGGGGTGCTGCATAAAACTAGAGATTGAAATGAGCACAGATAAAGTTCCTTAAGCCAAATATGGAATAGACAAGAGCTACTCCTTGCTCAACGAAATGGACTCAACACCGCATATTAAACGCCTAAGAATGTACCTGACTCTTAAGTATCTTAAAACCTATGGATTGCTATGTCTCCGAAAGAGAATCAAGCATGTGTACAGGGACATAAACGCAGCAGTGATAGGATTGGAGAGGTTCGGTGAGCAAATGAAGACCCTTTGAAGTCATATTGCATGGTACCCATTCCACGGGTTTCAACTACCCAGGTTTAAGGTATTCTTCCTTCAGCTAAAACATGCATGTGGAACCTAGAGTATGATCAACCATGTGATCGGGAGACGTGTTCAAATATGTCTCAGTTTTCGTACCCTGGTACTCGGGTGCAACATTCCAGACGCTTTACTAACATTCTCCCGACTTGGAGAGTCAGTCCCTTTAACCTCCTGTTTGGCCCAGTTTGCAATTTCTGCGGAAGATGAACAGGAGTAGCGAGAACCAATGAGAGACTAGCTGGAGGTGTCTGGACGGGCAAATTTAACTCCCATTTCCCACCAGGAAGAGGAAAGAACCAAAGGCTCAGCGTGCCGTGCCGGAACCAGATTAGGGCCTGAAGCCATCCTGCGGTGTTGCGGCCAGCTCACAAGAAAACGAGTTGAAGAAAGGAGCTCAGGGGCACTGTAATTCACAAACCTGCAGAGTTATAAATGACAACTATCGTCCAAAAATATACTGAAGTAAGGCTGCCAAGAGGACTTGAAAGCGGGGCAGAATTGCAGGAAACCGATTTCAGGAGGTAGACTGGAATTGCATTGAAAGCATAGGAAAAGAGGCAGAACGTCCACAATGATGCACTTGGCCAAAAAGGGCGTATGCGTTTTTTCCTGAATATATTCAGGAAAAAACGCATACGCCCTTTTTGGCCAACCAAGCAAGCTTGCAAAGGAAATCTGCACTACAATGAAGTCTCACTTCCCCCCGGTCAAAAGGGCCATCTGAAAAAAGTGTAAAATCCAGAAAGGCAGGACAGGCCATGGAGAACTGGGAGCCTTGTTATGCTGATGGGCGGGATGTCAATTGCCAACAGACACTCGGGAGAAGTGTATGGTGTTTCCTGAAACATCTAAAAAACAAAGCAACAGAGCCTAGGGCACTTCCACTTATGGTCCTATAGCTTAGGGAAATTAAAATCAAAAAGATACAGCCACCCCAATGTTTGGGACGCCTCTGTTTACAAGAACCTCGTTTACCGTACAAGTTCAATATCACAGAAAGTGAAAAATGGATAAAGAACTTGTGGTACTTACGTACAATGCAGTATCACTCAGCAGTGAAATCTATGTCATCAGGCCCGTAGCAGCACAATGAGTGGATTCAGGTACGATGATTCTAACTGAAATAAGTCACACAGAAAAAGAAACATCATAAGATATCAGTAATACACGGAATGTAAACTTGGCTACACAGGAACTGAATTCCAGAACAGAACAGGGTCTCAAAATTAGAAAACCAACTTATGCTTGTTTAAGGGTAAAGGTGAGTTGGGGTGCTGCATAAAACCAGAGATTGAAATGAGCACAGATAAAGTTCCTTAAGCCAAATATGGAATAGACAAGAGCTACTCCTTGCTCAACGAAATGGACTCAACACCGCATATTAAACGTCTAAGAATGTACCTGACTCTTAAGTATCTTAAAACTTATGGATTGCTATGTCTCCGAAAGAGAATCAAGCGTGTGTACAGGGACATAAGCGCAGCAGTGATAGGATTGGAGAGGTTCGGTGAGCAAATGAAGACCCTTTGAAGTCATATTGCATGGTACCCATTCCACGGGTTTCAACTACCCAGGTTTAAGGTATTCTTCCTTCAGCTAAAACATGCATGTGGAACCTAGAGTATGATCAACCATGTGATCGGGAGACGTGTTCAAATATGTCTCAGTTTTCGTACCCTGGTACTCGGGTGCAACATTCCAGACGCTTTACTAACACTCTCCTGACTTGGAGAGTCAGTCCCTTTAACCTCCTGTTTGGCCCAGTTTGCAATTTCTGCGGAAGATGAACAGGAATAGCGAGAACCAATGAGAGACTAGCTGGAGGTGTCTGGACGGGCAAATTTAACTCTCATTTCCCACCAGGAAGAGGAAATAACCAAAGGCTCAGCGTGCCGTGCCGGAACCAGATTAGGGCCTGAAGCCATCCTGCGGTGTTGCGGTCAGCTCACAAGAAAACGAGTTGAAGAAAGGAGCTCAGGGGCACTGTAATTCACAAACCTGCAGAGTTATAAATGACAACTATCGTCCAAAAATATACTGAAGTAAGGCTGCCAAGAGGACTTGAAAGCGGGGCAGAATTGCAGGAAACCGATTTCAGGAGGTAGACTCGAATTGCATTGAAAGCGTAGGAAAAGAGGCAGAACGTCCACAATGATGCACTTGGCCAAAAAGGGCGTATGCGTTTTTTCCTGAATATATTCAGGAAAAAACGCATACGCCCTTTTTGGCCAACCAAGCAAGCTTGCAAAGGAAATCTGCACTACAATGAAGTCTCACTTCCCCCCGGTCTAAGGGGCTATCTGAAAAAAGTGTAAAATCCAGAAAGGCAGGACAGGCCATGGAGAACTGGGAGCCTTGTTATGCTGATGGGCGGGATGTCAACTGCCAACAGACACTCGGGAGAAGTGTATGGTGTTTCCTGAAACATCTAAAAAACAAAGCAGCAGAGCCTAGGGCACTTCCACTTATGGTCCTATAGCTTAGGGAAATTAAAATCAAAAAGACACAGCCACCCCAAAGTTTGGGACGCCTCTGTTTACAAGAACCTCGTTTACAGTACAAGTTCAACATCGCAGAAAGTGAAAAATGGATAAAGAAGTTGTGGTATTTACTTACAAAGCAATATCACTCAGCAATGAAATCTATGTCATCAGGCCCTTAGCAGCTCAATGAGTGGATTCAGGTATGATGATTCTAACTGAAATAAGTCACACAGAAAAAGAAACATCATAAGATATCACTAATACACGGAATGTAAACTTGGCTACACAGGAACTGAATTCCAAAACAGAACAGCGTCTCAAATTTAGAAAACCAACTTATGCTTGCTTAAGGGGAAAGGTGAGTTGGGGTGCTGCATAAAACCAGAGATTGAAATGAGCACAGATAAAGTTCCTTAAGCCAAATATGGAATAGACAAGAGCTACTCCTTGCTCAACGAAATGGACTCAACACCGCATATTAAACGCCTAAGAATGTACATGACTAGTAAGTATCTTAAAACCTATGGATTGCTATGTCTCCGAAAGAGAATCAAGCGTGTGTACAGGGGCATAAACGCAGCAGTGATAGGATTGGAGAGGTTCGGTGAGCAAATGAAGACCCTTTGAAGTCATATTGCATGGTACCCATTCCACGGGTTTCAACTACCCAGGTTTAAGGTATTCTTCCTACAGCTAAAATATGCATGTGGAACCCAGAGTATGATCAACCATGTGATCGGGAGACGTGTTCAAATATGTCTCAGTTTTCCTCCCCTGGTACTCGGGTGCAACATTCCAGACGCTTTACTATCACTCTCCCGACTTGGAGAGTCAGTCCCTTTAACCTCCTGTTTGGCCCAGTTTGCAATTTCTGCGGAAGATGAACAGGAATAGCGAGAACCAATGAGAGACTAGCTGGAGGTGTCTGGACGGGCAAATTTAACTCTCATTTCCCACCAGGAAGAGGAAATAACCAAAGGCTCAGAGTGCCGTGCCGGAACCAGATTAGAGCCTGAAGCCATCCTGCGGTGTTGCGGCCAGCTCAAAAGAAAGCGAGTTGAAGAAAGGAGCTCAAGGGCACTGTAATTCACAAACCTGCAGAGTTATAAATGACAGCTATCATCCAAAAATATACTGAAGTAAGGCTGCCAAGAGGACTTGAAAGCGGGGCAGAATTGCAGGAAACCGATTTCAGGAGGTAGACTGGAATTGCATTGAAAGCATAGGAAAAGAGGCAGAACGTCCACAATGATGCACTTGGCCAAAAAGGGCGTATGCGTTTTTTCCTGAATATATTCAGGAAAAAACGCATACGCCCTTTTTGGCCAACCAAGCAAGCTTGCAAAGGAAATCTGCACTACAATGAAGTCTCACTTCCCCCCGGTCAAAAGGGCCATCTGAAAAAAGTGTAAAATCCAGCAAGGCAGGACAGGCCATGGAGAACTGGGAGCCTTGTTATGCTGATGGGCGGAATGTAAATTGCCAACAGACACTCGGGAGAAGTGTATGGTGTTTCCTGAAACATCTAAAAAACAAAGCAACAGAGCCTAGGGCACTTCCACTTATGGTCCTATAGCTTAGGGAAATTAAAATAAAAAAGACACAGCCACCCCAATGTTTGGGACGCCTCTGTTTACAAGAACCTCGTTTACAGTACAAGTTCAACATCGCAGAAAGTGAAAAATGGATAAAGAAGTTGTGGTATTTACTTACAAAGCAATATCACTCAGCAATGAAATCTATGTCATCAGGCCCATAGCAGCACAATGAGTGGATTCAGGTATGATGATTCTAACTGAAATAAGTCACACAGAAAAAGAAACATCATAAGTTATCACTAATACATGGAATGTAAACTTGGCTACACAGGAACTGAATTCCAAAACAGAACAGCATCTCAAATTTAGAAAACCAACTTATGCTTGCTTAAGGGGAAAGGTGAGTTGGGGTGCTGCATAAAAGCAGAGATTGAAATGAGCACAGATAAAGTTCCTTAAGCCAAATATGGAATAGACAAGAGCTACTCCTTGCTCAAAGAAATGGACTCAACACCCCATATTAAACGCCTAAGAATGTACCTGACTAGTAAGTATCTTAAAACCTATGGATTGCTATGTCTCCGAAAGAGAATCAAACGTGTGTACAGGGGCATAAACGCAGCAGTGATAGGATTGGAGAGGTTCGGTGAGCAAATGAAGACCCTTTGAAGTCATATTGCATGGTACCCATTACACGGGTCTCAACTCTCCAGGTTTAAGGTATTCTTCCTTCAGCTAAAACATGCATGTGGAACCCAGAGTATGATCAACCATGTGAACGGGAGACGTGTTCAAATATATCTCAGTTTTCCTCCCCTGGTACTTGGGTGCAACATTCCAGATGCTTTACTAACACTCTCCCCACTTGGAGAGTCAGCGCCTTTAACCTCCTGTTTGGCCCAGTTTGCAATTTCTGCGGAAGATGAACAGGAATAGCGAGAACCAATGAGAGACTAGCTGGAGGTGTCTGGACGGGCAAATTTAACTCTCATTTCCCACCAGGAAGAGGAAATAACCAAAGGCTCAGCGTGCCGTGCCAGAACCAGATTAGAGCCTGAAGCCATCCTGCGGTGTTGCGGCCAGCTCAAAAGAAAGCGAGTTGAAGAAAGGAGCTCAGGGGCACTGTAATTCACAAACCTGCAGAGTTATAAATGACAGCTATCGTCCAAAAATATACTGAAGTAAGGCTGCCAAGAGGACTTGAAAGCGGGGCAGAATTGCAGGAAACCGATTTCAGGAGGTAGACTGGAATTGCATTGAAAGCATAGGAAAAGAGGCAGAACGTCCACAATGATGCACTTGGCCAAAAAGGGCGTATGCGTTTTTTCCTGAATATATTCAGGAAAAAACGCATACGCCCTTTTTGGCCAACCAAGCAAGCTTGCAAAGGAAATCTGCACTACAATGAAGTCTCACTTCCCCCCGGTCAAAAGGGCCATCTGAAAAAAGTGTAAAATCCAGCAAGGCAGGACAGGCCATGGAGAACTGGAAGCCTTGTTATGCTGATGGGTAGGATGTAAATTGCCAACACACACTCGGGAGAAGTTTATGGTGTTTCCTGAAACATCTAAAAAACAAAGCAGCAGAGCCTAGGGCACTTCCACTTATGGTCCTATAGCTTAGGGAAATTAAAATCAAAAAGACACAGCCACCCCAAAGTTTGGGACGCCTCTGTTTACAAGAACCTCGTTTACAGTACAAGTTCAACATCGCAGAAAGTGAAAAATGGATAAAGAAGTTGTGGTATTTACTTACAAAGCAATATCACTCAGCAATGAAATCTATGTCATCAGGCCCTTAGCAGCTCAATGAGTGGATTCAGGTATGATGATTCTAACTGAAATAAGTCACACAGAAAAAGAAACATCATAAGATATCACTAATACACGGAATGTAAACTTGGCTACACAGGAACTGAATTCCAAAACAGAACAGCGTCTCAAATTTAGAAAACCAACTTATGCTTGCTTAAGGGGAAAGGTGAGTTGGGGTGCTGCATAAAACCAGAGATTGAAATGAGCACAGATAAAGTTCCTTAAGCCAAATATGGAATAGACAAGAGCTACTCCTTGCTCAACGAAATGGACTCAACACCACATATTAAACGCCTAAGAATGTACATGACTAGTAAGTATCTTAAAACCTATGGATTGCTATGTCTCCGAAAGAGAATCAAGCGTGTGTACAGGGGCATAAACGCAGCAGTGATAGGATTGGAGAGGTTCGGTGAGCAAATGAAGACCCTTTGAAGTCATATTGCATGGTACCCATTCCACGGGTTTCAACTACCCAGGTTTAAGGTATTCTTCCTACAGCTAAAATATGCATGTGGAACCCAGAGTATGATCAACCATGTGATCGGGAGACGTGTTCAAATATGTCTCAGTTTTCCTCCCCTGGTACTCGGGTGCAACATTCCAGACGCTTTACTAACACTCTCCCGACTTGGAGAGTCAGTCCCTTTAACCTCCTGTTTGGCCCAGTTTGCAATTTCTGCGGAAGATGAACAGGAATAGCGAGAACCAATGAGAGACTAGCTGGAGGTGTCTGGACGGGCAAATTTAACTCTCATTTCCCACCAGGAAGAGGAAATAACCAAAGGCTTAGCGTGCCGTGCCGGAACCAGATTAGAGCCTGAAGCCATCCTGCGGTGTTGCGGCCAGCTCAAAAGAAAGCGAGTTGAAGAAAGGAGCTCAGGGGCACTGTAATTCACAAACCTGCAGAGTTATAAATGACAGCTATCGTCCAAAAATATACTGAAGTAAGGCTGCCAAGAGGACTTGAAAGCGGGGCAGAATTGCAGGAAACCGATTTCAGGAGGTAGACTGGAATTGCATTGAAAGCATAGGAAAAGAGGCAGAACGTCCACAATGATGCACTTGGCCA
Source organism: Globicephala melas (assembly GCF_963455315.2). Lineage (NCBI taxonomy): Eukaryota > Metazoa > Chordata > Mammalia > Artiodactyla > Delphinidae > Globicephala > Globicephala melas. The sequence continues at coordinate 34,207 of NW_027207554.1, read as the reverse complement.
AAAAGGGCGTATGCGTTTTTTCCTGAATATATTCAGGAAAAAACGCATACGCCCTTTTTGGCCAACCAAGCAAGCTTGCAAAGGAAATCTGCACTACAATGAAGTCTCACTTCCCCCCGGTCAAAAGGGCCATCTGAAAAAAGTGTAAAATCCAGCAAGGCAGGACAGGCCATGGAGAACTGGGAGCCTTGTTATGCTGATGGGCGGAATGTAAATTGCCAACAGACACTCGGGAGAAGTGTATGGTGTTTCCTGAAACATCTAAAAAACAAAGCAACAGAGCCTAGGGCACTTCCACTTATGGTCCTATAGCTTAGGGAAATTAAAATCAAAAAGACACAGCCACCCCAATGTTTGGGACGCCTCTGTTTACAAGAACCTCGTTTACAGTACAAGTTCAACATCGCAGAAAGTGAAAAATGGATAAAGAAGTTGTGGTATTTACTTACAAAGCAATATCACTCAGCAATGAAATCTATGTCATCAGGCCCTTAGCAGCACAATGAGTGGATTCAGGTATGATGATTCTAACTGAAATAAGTCACACAGAAAAAGAAACATCATAAGTTATCACTAATACATGGAATGTAAACTTGGCTACACAGGAACTGAATTCCAAAACAGAACAGCGTCTCAAATTTAGAAAACCAACTTATGCTTGCTTAAGGGGAAAGGTGAGTTGGGGTGCTGCATAAAAGCAGAGATTGAAATGAGCACAGATAAAGTTCCTTAAGCCAAATATGGAATAGACAAGAGCTACTCCTTGCTCAAAGAAATGGACTCAACACCCCATATTAAACGCCTAAGAATGTACCTGACTAGTAAGTATCTTAAAACCTATGGATTGCTATGTCTCCGAAAGAGAATCAAACGTGTGTACAGGGGCATAAACGCAGCAGTGATAGGATTGGAGAGGTTCGGTGAGCAAATGAAGACCCTTTGAAGTCATATTGCATGGTACCCATTACACGGGTCTCAACTCTCCAGGTTTAAGGTATTCTTCCTTCAGCTAAAACATGCATGTGGAACCCAGAGTATGATCAACCATGTGAACGGGAGACGTGTTCAAATATATCTCAGTTTTCCTCCCCTGGTACTCGGGTGCAACATTCCAGATGCTTTACTAACACTCTCCCGACTTGGAGAGTCAGCGCCTTTAACCTCCTGTTTGGCCCAGTTTGCAATTTCTGCGGAAGATGAACAGGAATAGGGAGAACAAATGAGAGACTAGCTGGAGGTGTCTGGAAGGGCAAATTTAACTCTCATTTCCCACCAGGAAGAGGAAATAACCAAAGGCTCAGCGTGCCGTGCCGGAACCAGATTAGAGCCTGAAGCCATCCTGCGGTGTTGCGGCCAGCTCAAAAGAAAGCGAGTTGAAGAAAGGAGCTCAGGGGTACTGTAATTCACAAACCTGCAGAGTTATAAATGACAGCTATCGTCCAAAAATATACTGAAGTATGGCTGCCAAGAGGACTTGAAAGCGGGGCAGAATTGCAGGAAACCGATTTCAGGAGGTAGACTGGAATTGCATTGAAAGCATAGGAAAAGAGGCAGAACGTCCACAATGATGCACTTGGCCAAAAAGGGCGTATGCGTTTTTTCCTGAATATATTCAGGAAAAAACGCATACGCCCTTTTTGGCCAACCAAGCAAGCTTGCAAAGGAAATCTGCACTACAATGAAGTCTCACTTCCCCCCGGTCAAAAGGGCCATCTGAAAAAAGTGTAAAATTCAGCAAGGCAGGACAGGCCATGGAGAACTGGGAGCCTTGTTATGCTGATGGGCGGGATGTAAATTGCCAACAGACACTCGGGAGAAGTGTATGGTGTTTCCTGAAACATCTAAAAAACAAAGCAACAGAGCCTAGGGCACTTCCACTTATGGTCCTATAGCTTAGGGAAATTAAAATCAAAAAGACACAGCCACCCCAAAGTTTGGGACGCCTCTGTTTACAAGAACCTCGTTTACAGTACAAGTTCAACATCGCAGAAAGTGAAAAATGGATAAAGAAGTTGTGGTATTTACTTACAAAGCAATATCACTCAGCAATGAAATCTATGTCATCAGGCCCTTAGCAGCTCAATGAGTGGATTCAGGTATGATGATTCTAACTGAAATAAGTCACACAGAAAAAGAAACATCATAAGATATCACTAATACACGGAATGTAAACTTGGCTACACAGGAACTGAATTCCAAAACAGAACAGCGTCTCAAATTTAGAAAACCAACTTATGCTTGCTTAAGGGGAAAGGTGAGTTGGGGTGCTGCATAAAACCAGAGATTGAAATGAGCACAGATAAAGTTCCTTAAGCCAAATATGGAATAGACAAGAGCTACTCCTTGCTCAACGAAATGGACTCAACACCGCATATTAAACGCCTAAGAATGTACCTGACTCTTAAGTATCTTAAAACCTATGGATTGCTATGTCTCCAAAAGAGAATCAAGCGTGTGTACAGGGGCATAAACGCAGCAGTGATAGGATTGGAGAGGTTCGGTGAGCAAATGAAGACCCTTTGAAGTCATATTGCATGGTACCCATTCCACGGGTTTCAACTACCCAGGTTTAAGGTATTCTTCCTTCAGCTAAAACATGCATGTGGAACCTAGAGTATGATCAACCATGTGATCGGGAGACGTGTTCAAATATGTCTCAGTTTTCGTACCCTGGTACTCGGGTGCAACATTCCAGACGCTTTACTAACACTCTCCCGACTTGGAGAGTCAGTCCCTTTAACCTCCTGTTTGGCCCAGTTTGCAATTTCTGCGGAAGATGAACAGGAATAGCGAGAACCAATGAGAGACTAGCTGGAGGTGTCTGGACGGGCAAATTTAACTCTCATTTCCCACCAGAAAGAGGAAATAACCAAAGGCTCAGCGTGCCGTGCCGGAACCAGATTAGGGCCTGAAGCCATCCTGCGGTGTTGCGGCCAGCTCACAAGAAAACGAGTTGAAGAAAGGAGCTCAGGGGCACTGTAATTCACAAACCTGCAGAGTTATAAATGACAACTATCGTCCAAAAATATACTGAAGTAAGGCTGCCAAGAGGACTTGAAAGCGGGGCAGAATTGCAGGAAACCGATTTCAGGAGGTAGACTGGAATTGCATTGAAAGCATAGGAAAAGAGGCAGAACGTCCACAATGATGCACTTGGCCAAAAAGGGCGTATGCGTTTTTTCCTGAATATATTCAGGAAAAAACGCATACGCCCTTTTTGGCCAACCAAGCAAGCTTGCAAAGGAAATCTGCACTACAATGAAGTCTCACTTCCCCCCGGTCAAAAGGGCCATCTGAAAAAAGTGTAAAATCCAGAAAGGCAGGACAGGCCATGGAGAACTGGAAGCCTTGTTATGCTGATGGGTAGGATGTAAATTGCCAACACACACTCGGGAGAAGTGTATGGTGTTTCCTGAAACATCTAAAAAACAAAGCAGCAGAGCCTAGGGCACTTCCACTTATGGTCCTATAGCTTAGGGAAATTAAAATCAAAAAGACACAGCCACCCCAATGTTTGGGACGCCTCTGTTTACAAGAACCTCGTTTACAGTACAAGTTCAACATCGCAGAAAGTGAAAAATGGATAAAGAAGTTGTGGTATTTACTTACAAAGCAATATCACTCAGCAATGAAATCTATGTCATCAGGCCCTTAGCAGCTCAATGAGTGGATTCAGGTATGATGATTCTAACTGAAATAAGTCACACAGAAAAAGAAACATCATAAGATATCACTAATACACGGAATGTAAACTTGGCTACACAGGAACTGAATTCCAAAACAGAACAGCGTCTCACATTTAGAAAACCAACTTATGCTTGCTTAAGGGGAAAGGTGAGTTGGGGTGCTGCATAAAACCAGAGATTGAAATGAGCACAGATAAAGTTCCTTAAGCCAAATATGGAATAGACAAGAGCTACTCCTTGCTCAACGAAATGGACTCAACACCGCATATTAAACGCCTAAGAATGTACATGACTAGTAAGTATCTTAAAACCTATGGATTGCCATGTCTCCGAAAGAGAATCAAGCGTGTGTACAGGGGCATAAACGCAGCAGTGATAGGATTGGAGAGGTTCGGTGAGCAAATGAAGACCCTTTGAAGTCATATTGCATGGTACCCATTCCACGGGTTTCAACTACCCAGGTTTAAGGTATTCTTCCTACAGCTAAAATATGCATGTGGAACCCAGAGTATGATCAACCATGTGATCGGGAGACGTGTTCAAATATGTCTCAGTTTTCCTCCCCTGGTACTCGGGTGCAACATTCCAGACGCTTTACTAACACTCTCCCGACTTGGAGAGTCAGTCCCTTTAACCTCCTGTTTGGCCCAGTTTGCAATTTCTGCGGAAGATGAACAGGAATAGCGAGAACCAATGAGAGACTAGCTGGAGGTGTCTGGACGGGCAAATTTAACTCTCATTTCCCACCAGGAAGAGGAAATAACCAAAGGCTCAGCGTGCCGTGCCGGAACCAGATTAGAGCCTGAAGCCATCCTGCGGTGTTGCGGCCAGCTCAAAAGAAAGCGAGTTGAAGAAAGGAGCTCAGGGGCACTGTAATTCACAAACCTGCAGAGTTATAAATGACAGCTATCGTCCAAAAATATACTGAAGTAAGGCTGCCAAGAGGACTTGAAAGCGGGGCAGAATTGCAGGAAACCGATTTCAGGAGGTAGACTGGAATTGCATTGAAAGCATAGGAAAAGAGGCAGAACGTCCACAATGATGCACTTGGCCAAAAAGGGCGTATGCGTTTTTTCCTGAATATATTCAGGAAAAAACGCATACGCCCTTTTTGGCCAACCAAGCAAGCTTGCAAAGGAAATCTGCACTACAATGAAGTCTCACTTCCCCCCGGTCAAAAGGGCCATCTGAAAAAAGTGTAAAATCCAGCAAGGCAGGACAGGCCATGGAGAACTGGGAGCCTTGTTATGCTGATGGGCGGAATGTAAATTGCCAACAGACACTCGGGAGAAGTGTATGGTGTTTCCTGAAACATCTAAAAAACAAAACAACAGAGCCTAGGGCACTTCCACTTATGGTCCTATAGCTTAGGGAAATTAAAATCAAAAAGACACAGCCACCCCAATGTTTGGGACGCCTCTGTTTACAAGAACCTCGTTTACAGTACAAGTTCAACATCGCAGAAAGTGAAAAATGGATAAAGAAGTTGTGGTATTTACTTACAAAGCAATATCACTCAGCAATGAAATCTATGTCATCAGGCCCTTAGCAGCTCAATGAGTGGATTCAGGTATGATGATTCTAACTGAAATAAGTCACACAGAAAAAGAAACATCATAAGATATCACTAATACACGGAATGTAAACTTGGCTACACAGGAACTGAATTCCAAAACAGAACAGCGTCTCAAATTTAGAAAACCAACTTATGCTTGCTTAAGGGGAAAGGTGAGTTGGGGTGCTGCATAAAACCAGAGATTGAAATGAGCACAGATAAAGTTCCTTAAGCCAAATATGGAATAGACAAGAGCTACTCCTTGCTCAACGAAATGGACTCAACACCGCATATTAAACGCCTAAGAATGTACCTGACTCTTAAGTATCTTAAAACCTATGGATTGCTATGTCTCCAAAAGAGAATCAAGCGTGTGTACAGGGGCATAAACGCAGCAGTGATAGGATTGGAGAGGTTCGGTGAGCAAATGAAGACCCTTTGAAGTCATATTGCATGGTACCCATTACACGGGTCTCAACTCTCCAGGTTTAAGGTATTCTTCCTTCAGCTAAAACATGCATGTGGAACCCAGAGTATGATCAACCATGTGAACGGGAGACGTGTTCAAATATATCTCAGTTTTCCTCCCCTGGTACTCGGGTGCAACATTCCAGATGCTTTACTAACACTCTCCCGACTTGGAGAGTCAGTGCCTTTAACCTCCTGTTTGGCCCAGTTTGCAATTTCTGCGGAAGATGAACAGGAATAGGGAGAACAAATGAGAGACTAGCTGGAGGTGTCTGGAAGGGCAAATTTAACTCTCATTTCCCACCAGGAAGAGGAAATAACCAAAGGCTCAGCGTGCCGTGCCGGAACCAGATTAGAGCCTGAAGCCATCCTGCGGTGTTGCGGCCAGCTCAAAAGAAAGCGAGTTGAAGAAAGGAGCTCAGGGGTACTGTAATTCACAAACCTGCAGAGTTATAAATGACAGCTATCGTCCAAAAATATACTGAAGTATGGCTGCCAAGAGGACTTGAAAGCGGGGCAGAATTGCAGGAAACCGATTTCAGGAGGTAGACTGGAATTGCATTGAAAGCATAGGAAAAGAGGCAGAACGTCCACAATGATGCACTTGGCCAAAAAGGGCGTATGCGTTTTTTCCTGAATATATTCAGGAAAAAACGCATACGCCCTTTTTGGCCAACCAAGCAAGCTTGCAAAGGAAATCTGCACTACAATGAAGTCTCACTTCCCCCCGGTCAAAAGGGCCATCTGAAAAAAGTGTAAAATTCAGCAAGGCAGGACAGGCCATGGAGAACTGGGAGCCTTGTTATGCTGATGGGCGGGATGTAAATTGCCAACAGACACTCGGGAGAAGTGTATGGTGTTTCCTGAAACATCTAAAAAACAAAGCAACAGAGCCTAGGGCACTTCCACTTATGGTCCTATAGCTTAGGGAAATTAAAATCAAAAAGACACAGCCACCCCAAAGTTTGGGACGCCTCTGTTTACAAGAACCTCGTTTACAGTACAAGTTCAACATCGCAGAAAGTGAAAAATGGATAAAGAAGTTGTGGTATTTACTTACAAAGCAATATCACTCAGCAATGAAATCTATGTCATCAGGCCCTTAGCAGCTCAATGAGTGGATTCAGGTATGATGATTCTAACTGAAATAAGTCACACAGAAAAAGAAACATCATAAGATATCACTAATACACGGAATGTAAACTTGGCTACACAGGAACTGAATTCCAAAACAGAACAGCGTCTCAAATTTAGAAAACCAACTTATGCTTGCTTAAGGGGAAAGGTGAGTTGGGGTGCTGCATAAAACCAGAGATTGAAATGAGCACAGATAAAGTTCCTTAAGCCAAATATGGAATAGACAAGAGCTACTCCTTGCTCAACGAAATGGACTCAACACCGCATATTAAACGCCTAAGAATGTACCTGACTCTTAAGTATCGTAAAACCTATGGATTGCTATGTCTCCAAAAGAGAATCAAGCGTGTGTACAGGGGCATAAACGCAGCAGTGATAGGATTGGAGAGGTTCGGTGAGCAAATGAAGACCCTTTGAAGTCATATTGCATGGTACCCATTCCACGGGTTTCAACTACCCAGGTTTAAGGTATTCTTCCTTCAGCTAAAACATGCATGTGGAACCTAGAGTATGATCAACCATGTGATCGGGAGACGTGTTCAAATATGTCTCAGTTTTCGTACCCTGGTACTCGGGTGCAACATTCCAGACGCTTTACTAACACTCTCCCGACTTGGAGAGTCAGTCCCTTTAACCTCCTGTTTGGCCCAGTTTGCAATTTCTGCGGAAGATGAACAGGAATAGCGAGAACCAATGAGAGACTAGCTGGAGGTGTCTGGACGGGCAAATTTAACTCTCATTTCCCACCAGAAAGAGGAAATAACCAAAGGCTCAGCGTGCCGTGCCGGAACCAGATTAGGGCCTGAAGCCATCCTGCGGTGTTGCGGCCAGCTCACAAGAAAACGAGTTGAAGAAAGGAGCTCAGGGGCACTGTAATTCACAAACCTGCAGAGTTATAAATGACAACTATCGTCCAAAAATATACTGAAGTAAGGCTGCCAAGAGGACTTGAAAGCGGGGCAGAATTGCAGGAAACCGATTTCAGGAGGTAGACTGGAATTGCATTGAAAGCATAGGAAAAGAGGCAGAACGTCCACAATGATGCACTTGGCCAAAAAGGGCGTATGCGTTTTTTCCTGAATATATTCAGGAAAAAACGCATACGCCCTTTTTGGCCAACCAAGCAAGCTTGCAAAGGAAATCTGCACTACAATGAAGTCTCACTTCCCCCCGGTCAAAAGGGCCATCTGAAAAAAGTGTAAAATCCAGAAAGGCAGGACAGGCCATGGAGAACTGGAAGCCTTGTTATGCTGATGGGTAGGATGTAAATTGCCAACACACACTCGGGAGAAGTGTATGGTGTTTCCTGAAACATCTAAAAAACAAAGCAGCAGAGCCTAGGGCACTTCCACTTATGGTCCTATAGCTTAGGGAAATTAAAATCAAAAAGACACAGCCACCCCAATGTTTGGGACGCCTCTGTTTACAAGAACCTCGTTTACAGTACAAGTTCAACATCGCAGAAAGTGAAAAATGGATAAAGAAGTTGTGGTATTTACTTACAAAGCAATATCACTCAGCAATGAAATCTATGTCATCAGGCCCTTAGCAGCTCAATGAGTGGATTCAGGTATGATGATTCTAACTGAAATAAGTCACACAGAAAAAGAAACATCATAAGATATCACTAATACACGGAATGTAAACTTGGCTACACAGGAACTGAATTCCAAAACAGAACAGCGTCTCACATTTAGAAAACCAACTTATGCTTGCTTAAGGGGAAAGGTGAGTTGGGGTGCTGCATAAAACCAGAGATTGAAATGAGCACAGATAAAGTTCCTTAAGCCAAATATGGAATAGACAAGAGCTACTCCTTGCTCAACGAAATGGACTCAACACCGCATATTAAACGCCTAAGAATGTACATGACTAGTAAGTATCTTAAAACCTATGGATTGCCATGTCTCCGAAAGAGAATCAAGCGTGTGTACAGGGGCATAAACGCAGCAGTGATAGGATTGGAGAGGTTCGGTGAGCAAATGAAGACCCTTTGAAGTCATATTGCATGGTACCCATTCCACGGGTTTCAACTACCCAGGTTTAAGGTATTCTTCCTACAGCTAAAATATGCATGTGGAACCCAGAGTATGATCAACCATGTGATCGGGAGACGTGTTCAAATATGTCTCAGTTTTCCTCCCCTGGTACTCGGGTGCAACATTCCAGACGCTTTACTAACACTCTCCCGACTTGGAGAGTCAGTCCCTTTAACCTCCTGTTTGGCCCAGTTTGCAATTTCTGCGGAAGATGAACAGGAATAGCGAGAACCAATGAGAGACTAGCTGGAGGTGTCTGGACGGGCAAATTTAACTCTCATTTCCCACCAGGAAGAGGAAATAACCAAAGGCTCAGCGTGCCGTGCCGGAACCAGATTAGAGCCTGAAGCCATCCTGCGGTGTTGCGGCCAGCTCAAAAGAAAGCGAGTTGAAGAAAGGAGCTCAGGGGCACTGTAATTCACAAACCTGCAGAGTTATAAATGACAGCTATCGTCCAAAAATATACTGAAGTAAGGCTGCCAAGAGGACTTGAAAGCGGGGCAGAATTGCAGGAAACCGATTTCAGGAGGTAGACTGGAATTGCATTGAAAGCATAGGAAAAGAGGCAGAACGTCCACAATGATGCACTTGGCCAAAAAGGGCGTATGCGTTTTTTCCTGAATATATTCAGGAAAAAACGCATACGCCCTTTTTGGCCAACCAAGCAAGCTTGCAAAGGAAATCTGCACTACAATGAAGTCTCACTTCCCCCCGGTCAAAAGGGCCATCTGAAAAAAGTGTAAAATCCAGCAAGGCAGGACAGGCCATGGAGAACTGGGAGCCTTGTTATGCTGATGGGCGGAATGTAAATTGCCAACAGACACTCGGGAGAAGTGTATGGTGTTTCCTGAAACATCTAAAAAACAAAACAACAGAGCCTAGGGCACTTCCACTTATGGTCCTATAGCTTAGGGAAATTAAAATCAAAAAGACACAGCCACCCCAATGTTTGGGACGCCTCTGTTTACAAGAACCTCGTTTACAGTACAAGTTCAACATCGCAGAAAGTGAAAAATGGATAAAGAAGTTGTGGTATTTACTTACAAAGCAATATCACTCAGCAATGAAATCTATGTCATCAGGCCCTTAGCAGCTCAATGAGTGGATTCAGGTATGATGATTCTAACTGAAATAAGTCACACAGAAAAAGAAACATCATAAGATATCACTAATACACGGAATGTAAACTTGGCTACACAGGAACTGAATTCCAAAACAGAACAGCGTCTCAAATTTAGAAAACCAACTTATGCTTGCTTAAGGGGAAAGGTGAGTTGGGGTGCTGCATAAAACCAGAGATTGAAATGAGCACAGATAAAGTTCCTTAAGCCAAATATGGAATAGACAAGAGCTACTCCTTGCTCAACGAAATGGACTCAACACCGCATATTAAACGCCTAAGAATGTACCTGACTCTTAAGTATCTTAAAACCTATGGATTGCTATGTCTCCAAAAGAGAATCAAGCGTGTGTACAGGGGCATAAACGCAGCAGTGATAGGATTGGAGAGGTTCGGTGAGCAAATGAAGACCCTTTGAAGTCATATTGCATGGTACCCATTCCACGGGTTTCAACTACCCAGGTTTAAGGTATTCTTCCTTCAGCTAAAACATGCATGTGGAACCTAGAGTATGATCAACCATGTGATCGGGAGACGTGTTCAAATATGTCTCAGTTTTCGTACCCTGGTACTCGGGTGCAACATTCCAGACGCTTTACTAACACTCTCCCGACTTGGAGAGTCAGTCCCTTTAACCTCCTGTTTGGCCCAGTTTGCAATTTCTGCGGAAGATGAACAGGAATAGCGAGAACCAATGAGAGACTAGCTGGAGGTGTCTGGACGGGCAAATTTAACTCTCATTTCCCACCAGGAAGAGGAAATAACCAAAGGCTCAGCGTGCCGTGCCGGAACCAGATTAGGGCCTGAAGCCATCCTGCGGTGTTGCGGCCAGCTCACAAGAAAACGAGTTGAAGAAAGGAGCTCAGGGGCACTGTAATTCACAAACCTGCAGAGTTATAAATGACAACTATCGTCCAAAAATATACTGAAGTAAGGCTGCCAAGAGGACTTGAAAGCGGGGCAGAATTGCAGGAAACCGATTTCAGGAGGTAGACTGGAATTGCATTGAAAGCATAGGAAAAGAGGCAGAACGTCCACAATGATGCACTTGGCCAAAAAGGGCGTATGCGTTTTTTCCTGAATATATTCAGGAAAAAACGCATACGCCCTTTTTGGCCAACCAAGCAAGCTTGCAAAGGAAATCTGCACTACAATGAAGTCTCACTTCCCCCCGGTCAAAAGGGCCATCTGAAAAAAGTGTAAAATCCAGAAAGGCAGGACAGGCCATGGAGAACTGGAAGCCTTGTTATGCTGATGGGTAGGATGTAAATTGCCAACACACACTCGGGAGAAGTGTATGGTGTTTCCTGAAACATCTAAAAAACAAAGCAGCAGAGCCTAGGGCACTTCCACTTATGGTCCTATAGCTTAGGGAAATTAAAATCAAAAAGACACAGCCACCTCAATGTTTGGGACGCCTCTGTTTACAAGAACCTCGTTTACAGTACAAGTTCAACATCGCAGAAAGTGAAAAATGGATAAAGAAGTTGTGGTATTTACTTACAAAGCAATATCACTCAGCAATGAAATCTATGTCATCAGGCCCTTAGCAGCTCAATGAGTGGATTCAGGTATGATGATTCTAACTGAAATAAGTCACACAGAAAAAGAAACATCATAAGATATCACTAATACACGGAATGTAAACTTGGCTACACAGGAACTGAATTCCAAAACAGAACAGCGTCTCACATTTAGAAAACCAACTTATGCTTGCTTAAGGGGAAAGGTGAGTTGGGGTGCTGCATAAAACCAGAGATTGAAATGAGCACAGATAAAGTTCCTTAAGCCAAATATGGAATAGACAAGAGCTACTCCTTGCTCAACGAAATGGACTCAACACCGCATATTAAACGCCTAAGAATGTACATGACTAGTAAGTATCTTAAAACCTATGGATTGCCATGTCTCCGAAAGAGAATCAAGCGTGTGTACAGGGGCATAAACGCAGCAGTGATAGGATTGGAGAGGTTCGGTGAGCAAATGAAGACCCTTTGAAGTCATATTGCATGGTACCCATTCCACGGGTTTCAACTACCCAGGTTTAAGGTATTCTTCCTACAGCTAAAATATGCATGTGGAACCCAGAGTATGATCAACCATGTGATCGGGAGACGTGTTCAAATATGTCTCAGTTTTCCTCCCCTGGTACTCGGGTGCAACATTCCAGACGCTTTACTAACACTCTCCCGACTTGGAGAGTCAGTCCCTTTAACCTCCTGTTTGGCCCAGTTTGCAATTTCTGCGGAAGATGAACAGGAATAGCGAGAACCAATGAGAGACTAGCTGGAGGTGTCTGGACGGGCAAATTTAACTCTCATTTCCCACCAGGAAGAGGAAATAACCAAAGGCTCAGCGTGCCGTGCCGGAACCAGATTAGAGCCTGAAGCCATCCTGCGGTGTTGCGGCCAGCTCAAAAGAAAGCGAGTTGAAGAAAGGAGCTCAGGGGCACTGTAATTCACAAACCTGCAGAGTTATAAATGACAGCTATCGTCCAAAAATATACTGAAGTAAGGCTGCCAAGAGGACTTGAAAGCGGGGCAGAATTGCAGGAAACCGATTTCAGGAGGTAGACTGGAATTGCATTGAAAGCATAGGAAAAGAGGCAGAACGTCCACAATGATGCACTTGGCCAAAAAGGGCGTATGCGTTTTTTCCTGAATATATTCAGGAAAAAACGCATACGCCCTTTTTGGCCAACCAAGCAAGCTTGCAAAGGAAATCTGCACTACAATGAAGTCTCACTTCCCCCCGGTCAAAAGGGCCATCTGAAAAAAGTGTAAAATCCAGCAAGGCAGGACAGGCCATGGAGAACTGGGAGCCTTGTTATGCTGATGGGCGGAATGTAAATTGCCAACAGACACTCGGGAGAAGTGTATGGTGTTTCCTGAAACATCTAAAAAACAAAACAACAGAGCCTAGGGCACTTCCACTTATGGTCCTATAGCTTAGGGAAATTAAAATCAAAAAGACACAGCCACCCCAATGTTTGGGACGCCTCTGTTTACAAGAACCTCGTTTACAGTACAAGTTCAACATCGCAGAAAGTGAAAAATGGATAAAGAAGTTGTGGTATTTACTTACAAAGCAATATCACTCAGCAATGAAATCTATGTCATCAGGCCCTTAGCAGCACAATGAGTGGATTCAGGTATGATGATTCTAACTGAAATAAGTCACACAGAAAAAGAAACATCATAAGTTATCACTAATACATGGAATGTAAACTTGGCTACACAGGAACTGAATTCCAAAACAGAACAGCGTCTCAAATTTAGAAAACCAACTTATGCTTGCTTAAGGGGAAAGGTGAGTTGGGGTGCTGCATAAAAGCAGAGATTGAAATGAGCACAGATAAAGTTCCTTAAGCCAAATATGGAATAGACAAGAGCTACTCCTTGCTCAAAGAAATGGACTCAACACCCCATATTAAACGCCTAAGAATGTACCTGACTAGTAAGTATCTTAAAACCTATGGATTGCTATGTCTCCGAAAGAGAATCAAACGTGTGTACAGGGGCATAAACGCAGCAGTGATAGGATTGGAGAGGTTCGGTGAGCAAATGAAGACCCTTTGAAGTCATATTGCATGGTACCCATTACACGGGTCTCAACTCTCCAGGTTTAAGGTATTCTTCCTTCAGCTAAAACATGCATGTGGAACCCAGAGTATGATCAACCATGTGAACGGGAGACGTGTTCAAATATATCTCAGTTTTCCTCCCCTGGTACTCGGGTGCAACATTCCAGATGCTTTACTAACACTCTCCCGACTTGGAGAGTCAGCGCCTTTAACCTCCTGTTTGGCCCAGTTTGCAATTTCTGCGGAAGATGAACAGGAATAGGGAGAACAAATGAGAGACTAGCTGGAGGTGTCTGGAAGGGCAAATTTAACTCTCATTTCCCACCAGGAAGAGGAAATAACCAAAGGCTCAGCGTGCCGTGCCGGAACCAGATTAGAGCCTGAAGCCATCCTGCGGTGTTGCGGCCAGCTCAAAAGAAAGCGAGTTGAAGAAAGGAGCTCAGGGGTACTGTAATTCACAAACCTGCAGAGTTATAAATGACAGCTATCGTCCAAAAATATACTGAAGTATGGCTGCCAAGAGGACTTGAAAGCGGGGCAGAATTGCAGGAAACCGATTTCAGGAGGTAGACTGGAATTGCATTGAAAGCATAGGAAAAGAGGCAGAACGTCCACAATGATGCACTTGGCCAAAAAGGGCGTATGCGTTTTTTCCTGAATATATTCAGGAAAAAACGCATACGCACTTTTTGGCCAACCAAGCAAGCTTGCAAAGGAAATCTGCACTACAATGAAGTCTCACTTCCCCCCGGTCAAAAGGGCCATCTGAAAAAAGTGTAAAATTCAGCAAGGCAGGACAGGCCATGGAGAACTGGGAGCCTTGTTATGCTGATGGGCGGGATGTAAATTGCCAACAGACACTCGGGAGAAGTGTATGGTGTTTCCTGAAACATCTAAAAAACAAAGCAACAGAGCCTAGGGCACTTCCACTTATGGTCCTATAGCTTAGGGAAATTAAAATCAAAAAGACACAGCCACCCCAAAGTTTGGGACGCCTCTGTTTACAAGAACCTCGTTTACAGTACAAGTTCAACATCGCAGAAAGTGAAAAATGGATAAAGAAGTTGTGGTATTTACTTACAAAGCAATATCACTCAGCAATGAAATCTATGTCATCAGGCCCTTAGCAGCTCAATGAGTGGATTCAGGTATGATGATTCTAACTGAAATAAGTCACACAGAAAAAGAAACATCATAAGATATCACTAATACACGGAATGTAAACTTGGCTACACAGGAACTGAATTCCAAAACAGAACAGCGTCTCAAATTTAGAAAACCAACTTATGCTTGCTTAAGGGGAAAGGTGAGTTGGGGTGCTGCATAAAACCAGAGATTGAAATGAGCACAGATAAAGTTCCTTAAGCCAAATATGGAATAGACAAGAGCTACTCCTTGCTCAACGAAATGGACTCAACACCGCATATTAAACGCCTAAGAATGTACCTGACTCTTAAGTATCTTAAAACCTATGGATTGCTATGTCTCCAAAAGAGAATCAAGCGTGTGTACAGGGGCATAAACGCAGCAGTGATAGGATTGGAGAGGTTCGGTGAGCAAATGAAGACCCTTTGAAGTCATATTGCATGGTACCCATTCCACGGGTTTCAACTACCCAGGTTTAAGGTATTCTTCCTTCAGCTAAAACATGCATGTGGAACCTAGAGTATGATCAACCATGTGATCGGGAGACGTGTTCAAATATGTCTCAGTTTTCGTACCCTGGTACTCGGGTGCAACATTCCAGACGCTTTACTAACACTCTCCCGACTTGGAGAGTCAGTCCCTTTAACCTCCTGTTTGGCCCAGTTTGCAATTTCTGCGGAAGATGAACAGGAATAGCGAGAACCAATGAGAGACTAGCTGGAGGTGTCTGGACGGGCAAATTTAACTCTCATTTCCCACCAGAAAGAGGAAATAACCAAAGGCTCAGCGTGCCGTGCCGGAACCAGATTAGGGCCTGAAGCCATCCTGCGGTGTTGCGGCCAGCTCACAAGAAAACGAGTTGAAGAAAGGAGCTCAGGGGCACTGTAATTCACAAACCTGCAGAGTTATAAATGACAACTATCGTCCAAAAATATACTGAAGTAAGGCTGCCAAGAGGACTTGAAAGCGGGGCAGAATTGCAGGAAACCGATTTCAGGAGGTAGACTGGAATTGCATTGAAAGCATAGGAAAAGAGGCAGAACGTCCACAATGATGCACTTGGCCAAAAAGGGCGTATGCGTTTTTTCCTGAATATATTCAGGAAAAAACGCATACGCCCTTTTTGGCCAACCAAGCAAGCTTGCAAAGGAAATCTGCACTACAATGAAGTCTCACTTCCCCCCGGTCAAAAGGGCCATCTGAAAAAAGTGTAAAATCCAGAAAGGCAGGACAGGCCATGGAGAACTGGAAGCCTTGTTATGCTGATGGGTAGGATGTAAATTGCCAACACACACTCGGGAGAAGTGTATGGTGTTTCCTGAAACATCTAAAAAACAAAGCAGCAGAGCCTAGGGCACTTCCACTTATGGTCCTATAGCTTAGGGAAATTAAAATAAAAAAGACACAGCCACCCCAAAGTTTGGGACGCCTCTGTTTACAAGAACCTCGTTTACAGTACAAGTTCAACATCGCAGAAAGTGAAAAATGGATAAAGAAGTTGTGGTATTTACTTACAAAGCAATATCACTCAGCAATGAAATCTATGTCATCAGGCCCTTAGCAGCTCAATGAGTGGATTCAGGTATGATGATTCTAACTGAAATAAGTCACACAGAAAAAGAAACATCATAAGATATCACTAATACACGGAATGTAAACTTGGCTACACAGGAACTGAATTCCAAAACAGAACAGCGTCTCAAATTTAGAAAACCAACTTATGCTTGCTTAAGGGGAAAGGTGAGTTGGGGTGCTGCATAAAACCAGAGATTGAAATGAGCACAGATAAAGTTCCTTAAGCCAAATATGGAATAGACAAGAGCTACTCCTTGCTCAACGAAATGGACTCAACACCGCATATTAAACGCCTAAGAATGTACATGACTAGTAAGTATCTTAAAACCTATGGATTGCCATGTCTCCGAAAGAGAATCAAGCGTGTGTACAGGGGCATAAACGCAGCAGTGATAGGATTGGAGAGGTTCGGTGAGCAAATGAAGACCCTTTGAAGTCATATTGCATGGTACCCATTCCACGGGTTTCAACTACCCAGGTTTAAGGTATTCTTCCTACAGCTAAAATATGCATGTGGAACCCAGAGTATGATCAACCATGTGATCGGGAGACGTGTTCAAATATGTCTCAGTTTTCCTCCCCTGGTACTCGGGTGCAACATTCCAGACGCTTTACTAACACTCTCCCGACTTGGAGAGTCAGTCCCTTTAACCTCCTGTTTGGCCCAGTTTGCAATTTCTGCGGAAGATGAACAGGAATAGCGAGAACCAATGAGAGACTAGCTGGAGGTGTCTGGACGGGCAAATTTAACTCTCATTTCCCACCAGGAAGAGGAAATAACCAAAGGCTCAGCGTGCCGTGCTGGAACCAGATTAGAGCCTGAAGCCATCCTGCGGTGTTGCGGCCAGCTCAAAACAAAGCGAGTTGAAGAAAGGAGCTCAGGGGCACTGTAATTCACAAACCTGCAGAGTTATAAATGACAGCTATCGTCCAAAAATATACTGAAGTAAGGCTGCCAAGAGGACTTGAAAGCGGGGCAGAATTGCAGGAAACCGATTTCAGGAGGTAGACTGGAATTGCATTGAAAGCATAGGAAAAGAGGCAGAACGTCCACAATGATGCACTTGGCCAAAAAGGGCGTATGCGTTTTTTCCTGAATATATTCAGGAAAAAACGCATACGCCCTTTTTGGCCAACCAAGCAAGCTTGCAAAGGAAATCTGCACTACAATGAAGTCTCACTTCCCCCCGGTCAAAAGGGCCATCTGAAAAAAGTGTAAAATCCAGCAAGGCAGGACAGGCCATGGAGAACTGGGAGCCTTGTTATGCTGATGGGCGGAATGTAAATTGCCAACAGACACTCGGGAGAAGTGTATGGTGTTTCCTGAAACATCTAAAAAACAAAACAACAGAGCCTAGGGCACTTCCACTTATGGTCCTATAGCTTAGGGAAATTAAAATCAAAAAGACACAGCCACCCCAATGTTTGGGACGCCTCTGTTTACAAGAACCTCGTTTACAGTACAAGTTCAACATCGCAGAAAGTGAAAAATGGATAAAGAAGTTGTGGTATTTACTTACAAAGCAATATCACTCAGCAATGAAATCTATGTCATCAGGCCCTTAGCAGCACAATGAGTGGATTCAGGTATGATGATTCTAACTGAAATAAGTCACACAGAAAAAGAAACATCATAAGTTATCACTAATACATGGAATGTAAACTTGGCTACACAGGAACTGAATTCCAAAACAGAACAGCGTCTCAAATTTAGAAAACCAACTTATGCTTGCTTAAGGGGAAAGGTGAGTTGGGGTGCTGCATAAAACCAGAGATTGAAATGAGCACAGATAAAGTTCCTTAAGCCAAATATGGAATAGACAAGAGCTACTCCTTGCTCAACGAAATGGACTCAACACCGCATATTAAACGCCTAAGAATGTACCTGACTCTTAAGTATCTTAAAACCTATGGATTGCTATGTCTCCAAAAGAGAATCAAGCGTGTGTACAGGGGCATAAACGCAGCAGTGATAGGATTGGAGAGGTTCGGTGAGCAAATGAAGACCCTTTGAAGTCATATTGCATGGTACCCATTCCACGGGTTTCAACTACCCAGGTTTAAGGTATTCTTCCTTCAGCTAAAACATGCATGTGGAACCTAGAGTATGATCAACCATGTGATCGGGAGACGTGTTCAAATATGTCTCAGTTTTCGTACCCTGGTACTCGGGTGCAACATTCCAGACGCTTTACTAACACTCTCCCGACTTGGAGAGTCAGTCCCTTTAACCTCCTGTTTGGCCCAGTTTGCAATTTCTGCGGAAGATGAACAGGAATAGCGAGAACCAATGAGAGACTAGCTGGAGGTGTCTGGACGGGCAAATTTAACTCTCATTTCCCACCAGGAAGAGGAAATAACCAAAGGCTCAGCGTGCCGTGCCGGAACCAGATTAGGGCCTGAAGCCATCCTGCGGTGTTGCGGCCAGCTCACAAGAAAACGAGTTGAAGAAAGGAGCTCAGGGGCACTGTAATTCACAAACCTGCAGAGTTATAAATGACAACTATCGTCCAAAAATATACTGAAGTAAGGCTGCCAAGAGGACTTGAAAGCGGGGCAGAATTGCAGGAAACCGATTTCAGGAGGTAGACTGGAATTGCATTGAAAGCATAGGAAAAGAGGCAGAACGTCCACAATGATGCACTTGGCCAAAAAGGGCGTATGCGTTTTTTCCTGAATATATTCAGGAAAAAACGCATACGCCCTTTTTGGCCAACCAAGCAAGCTTGCAAAGGAAATCTGCACTACAATGAAGTCTCACTTCCCCCCGGTCAAAAGGGCCATCTGAAAAAAGTGTAAAATCCAGAAAGGCAGGACAGGCCATGGAGAACTGGAAGCCTTGTTATGCTGATGGGTAGGATGTAAATTGCCAACACACACTCGGGAGAAGTGTATGGTGTTTCCTGAAACATCTAAAAAACAAAGCAGCAGAGCCTAGGGCACTTCCACTTATGGTCCTATAGCTTAGGGAAATTAAAATCAAAAAGACACAGCCACCTCAATGTTTGGGACGCCTCTGTTTACAAGAACCTCGTTTACAGTACAAGTTCAACATCGCAGAAAGTGAAAAATGGATAAAGAAGTTGTGGTATTTACTTACAAAGCAATATCACTCAGCAATGAAATCTATGTCATCAGGCCCTTAGCAGCTCAATGAGTGGATTCAGGTATGATGATTCTAACTGAAATAAGTCACACAGAAAAAGAAACATCATAAGATATCACTAATACACGGAATGTAAACTTGGCTACACAGGAACTGAATTCCAAAACAGAACAGCGTCTCACATTTAGAAAACCAACTTATGCTTGCTTAAGGGGAAAGGTGAGTTGGGGTGCTGCATAAAACCAGAGATTGAAATGAGCACAGATAAAGTTCCTTAAGCCAAATATGGAATAGACAAGAGCTACTCCTTGCTCAACGAAATGGACTCAACACCGCATATTAAACGCCTAAGAATGTACATGACTAGTAAGTATCTTAAAACCTATGGATTGCCATGTCTCCGAAAGAGAATCAAGCGTGTGTACAGGGGCATAAACGCAGCAGTGATAGGATTGGAGAGGTTCGGTGAGCAAATGAAGACCCTTTGAAGTCATATTGCATGGTACCCATTCCACGGGTTTCAACTACCCAGGTTTAAGGTATTCTTCCTACAGCTAAAATATGCATGTGGAACCCAGAGTATGATCAACCATGTGATCGGGAGACGTGTTCAAATATGTCTCAGTTTTCCTCCCCTGGTACTCGGGTGCAACATTCCAGACGCTTTACTAACACTCTCCCGACTTGGAGAGTCAGTCCCTTTAACCTCCTGTTTGGCCCAGTTTGCAATTTCTGCGGAAGATGAACAGGAATAGCGAGAACCAATGAGAGACTAGCTGGAGGTGTCTGGACGGGCAAATTTAACTCTCATTTCCCACCAGGAAGAGGAAATAACCAAAGGCTCAGCGTGCCGTGCCGGAACCAGATTAGAGCCTGAAGCCATCCTGCGGTGTTGCGGCCAGCTCAAAAGAAAGCGAGTTGAAGAAAGGAGCTCAGGGGCACTGTAATTCACAAACCTGCAGAGTTATAAATGACAGCTATCGTCCAAAAATATACTGAAGTAAGGCTGCCAAGAGGACTTGAAAGCGGGGCAGAATTGCAGGAAACCGATTTCAGGAGGTAGACTGGAATTGCATTGAAAGCATAGGAAAAGAGGCAGAACGTCCACAATGATGCACTTGGCCAAAAAGGGCGTATGCGTTTTTTCCTGAATATATTCAGGAAAAAACGCATACGCCCTTTTTGGCCAACCAAGCAAGCTTGCAAAGGAAATCTGCACTACAATGAAGTCTCACTTCCCCCCGGTCAAAAGGGCCATCTGAAAAAAGTGTAAAATCCAGCAAGGCAGGACAGGCCATGGAGAACTGGGAGCCTTGTTATGCTGATGGGCGGAATGTAAATTGCCAACAGACACTCGGGAGAAGTGTATGGTGTTTCCTGAAACATCTAAAAAACAAAACAACAGAGCCTAGGGCACTTCCACTTATGGTCCTATAGCTTAGGGAAATTAAAATCAAAAAGACACAGCCACCCCAATGTTTGGGACGCCTCTGTTTACAAGAACCTCGTTTACAGTACAAGTTCAACATCGCAGAAAGTGAAAAATGGATAAAGAAGTTGTGGTATTTACTTACAAAGCAATATCACTCAGCAATGAAATCTATGTCATCAGGCCCTTAGCAGCACAATGAGTGGATTCAGGTATGATGATTCTAACTGAAATAAGTCACACAGAAAAAGAAACATCATAAGTTATCACTAATACATGGAATGTAAACTTGGCTACACAGGAACTGAATTCCAAAACAGAACAGCGTCTCAAATTTAGAAAACCAACTTATGCTTGCTTAAGGGGAAAGGTGAGTTGGGGTGCTGCATAAAAGCAGAGATTGAAATGAGCACAGATAAAGTTCCTTAAGCCAAATATGGAATAGACAAGAGCTACTCCTTGCTCAAAGAAATGGACTCAACACCCCATATTAAACGCCTAAGAATGTACCTGACTAGTAAGTATCTTAAAACCTATGGATTGCTATGTCTCCGAAAGAGAATCAAACGTGTGTACAGGGGCATAAACGCAGCAGTGATAGGATTGGAGAGGTTCGGTGAGCAAATGAAGACCCTTTGAAGTCATATTGCATGGTACCCATTACACGGGTCTCAACTCTCCAGGTTTAAGGTATTCTTCCTTCAGCTAAAACATGCATGTGGAACCCAGAGTATGATCAACCATGTGAACGGGAGACGTGTTCAAATATATCTCAGTTTTCCTCCCCTGGTACTCGGGTGCAACATTCCAGATGCTTTACTAACACTCTCCCGACTTGGAGAGTCAGCGCCTTTAACCTCCTGTTTGGCCCAGTTTGCAATTTCTGCGGAAGATGAACAGGAATAGGGAGAACAAATGAGAGACTAGCTGGAGGTGTCTGGAAGGGCAAATTTAACTCTCATTTCCCACCAGGAAGAGGAAATAACCAAAGGCTCAGCGTGCCGTGCCGGAACCAGATTAGAGCCTGAAGCCATCCTGCGGTGTTGCGGCCAGCTCAAAAGAAAGCGAGTTGAAGAAAGGAGCTCAGGGGTACTGTAATTCACAAACCTGCAGAGTTATAAATGACAGCTATCGTCCAAAAATATACTGAAGTATGGCTGCCAAGAGGACTTGAAAGCGGGGCAGAATTGCAGGAAACCGATTTCAGGAGGTAGACTGGAATTGCATTGAAAGCATAGGAAAAGAGGCAGAACGTCCACAATGATGCACTTGGCCAAAAAGGGCGTATGCGTTTTTTCCTGAATATATTCAGGAAAAAACGCATACGCACTTTTTGGCCAACCAAGCAAGCTTGCAAAGGAAATCTGCACTACAATGAAGTCTCACTTCCCCCCGGTCAAAAGGGCCATCTGAAAAAAGTGTAAAATTCAGCAAGGCAGGACAGGCCATGGAGAACTGGGAGCCTTGTTATGCTGATGGGCGGGATGTAAATTGCCAACAGACACTCGGGAGAAGTGTATGGTGTTTCCTGAAACATCTAAAAAACAAAGCAACAGAGCCTAGGGCACTTCCACTTATGGTCCTATAGCTTAGGGAAATTAAAATCAAAAAGACACAGCCACCCCAAAGTTTGGGACGCCTCTGTTTACAAGAACCTCGTTTACAGTACAAGTTCAACATCGCAGAAAGTGAAAAATGGATAAAGAAGTTGTGGTATTTACTTACAAAGCAATATCACTCAGCAATGAAATCTATGTCATCAGGCCCTTAGCAGCTCAATGAGTGGATTCAGGTATGATGATTCTAACTGAAATAAGTCACACAGAAAAAGAAACATCATAAGATATCACTAATACACGGAATGTAAACTTGGCTACACAGGAACTGAATTCCAAAACAGAACAGCGTCTCAAATTTAGAAAACCAACTTATGCTTGCTTAAGGGGAAAGGTGAGTTGGGGTGCTGCATAAAACCAGAGATTGAAATGAGCACAGATAAAGTTCCTTAAGCCAAATATGGAATAGACAAGAGCTACTCCTTGCTCAACGAAATGGACTCAACACCGCATATTAAACGCCTAAGAATGTACCTGACTCTTAAGTATCTTAAAACCTATGGATTGCTATGTCTCCAAAAGAGAATCAAGCGTGTGTACAGGGGCATAAACGCAGCAGTGATAGGATTGGAGAGGTTCGGTGAGCAAATGAAGACCCTTTGAAGTCATATTGCATGGTACCCATTCCACGGGTTTCAACTACCCAGGTTTAAGGTATTCTTCCTTCAGCTAAAACATGCATGTGGAACCTAGAGTATGATCAACCATGTGATCGGGAGACGTGTTCAAATATGTCTCAGTTTTCGTACCCTGGTACTCGGGTGCAACATTCCAGACGCTTTACTAACACTCTCCCGACTTGGAGAGTCAGTCCCTTTAACCTCCTGTTTGGCCCAGTTTGCAATTTCTGCGGAAGATGAACAGGAATAGCGAGAACCAATGAGAGACTAGCTGGAGGTGTCTGGACGGGCAAATTTAACTCTCATTTCCCACCAGAAAGAGGAAATAACCAAAGGCTCAGCGTGCCGTGCCGGAACCAGATTAGGGCCTGAAGCCATCCTGCGGTGTTGCGGCCAGCTCACAAGAAAACGAGTTGAAGAAAGGAGCTCAGGGGCACTGTAATTCACAAACCTGCAGAGTTATAAATGACAACTATCGTCCAAAAATATACTGAAGTAAGGCTGCCAAGAGGACTTGAAAGCGGGGCAGAATTGCAGGAAACCGATTTCAGGAGGTAGACTGGAATTGCATTGAAAGCATAGGAAAAGAGGCAGAACGTCCACAATGATGCACTTGGCCAAAAAGGGCGTATGCGTTTTTTCCTGAATATATTCAGGAAAAAACGCATACGCCCTTTTTGGCCAACCAAGCAAGCTTGCAAAGGAAATCTGCACTACAATGAAGTCTCACTTCCCCCCGGTCAAAAGGGCCATCTGAAAAAAGTGTAAAATCCAGAAAGGCAGGACAGGCCATGGAGAACTGGAAGCCTTGTTATGCTGATGGGTAGGATGTAAATTGCCAACACACACTCGGGAGAAGTGTATGGTGTTTCCTGAAACATCTAAAAAACAAAGCAGCAGAGCCTAGGGCACTTCCACTTATGGTCCTATAGCTTAGGGAAATTAAAATCAAAAAGACACAGCCACCCCAAAGTTTGGGACGCCTCTGTTTACAAGAACCTCGTTTACAGTACAAGTTCAACATCGCAGAAAGTGAAAAATGGATAAAGAAGTTGTGGTATTTACTTACAAAGCAATATCACTCAGCAATGAAATCTATGTCATCAGGCCCTTAGCAGCTCAATGAGTGGATTCAGGTATGATGATTCTAACTGAAATAAGTCACACAGAAAAAGAAACATCATAAGATATCACTAATACACGGAATGTAAACTTGGCTACACAGGAACTGAATTCCAAAACAGAACAGCGTCTCAAATTTAGAAAACCAACTTATGCTTGCTTAAGGGGAAAGGTGAGTTGGGGTGCTGCATAAAACCAGAGATTGAAATGAGCACAGATAAAGTTCCTTAAGCCAAATATGGAATAGACAAGAGCTACTCCTTGCTCAACGAAATGGACTCAACACCGCATATTAAACGCCTAAGAATGTACATGACTAGTAAGTATCTTAAAACCTATGGATTGCCATGTCTCCGAAAGAGAATCAAGCGTGTGTACAGGGGCATAAACGCAGCAGTGATAGGATTGGAGAGGTTCGGTGAGCAAATGAAGACCCTTTGAAGTCATATTGCATGGTACCCATTCCACGGGTTTCAACTACCCAGGTTTAAGGTATTCTTCCTACAGCTAAAATATGCATGTGGAACCCAGAGTATGATCAACCATGTGATCGGGAGACGTGTTCAAATATGTCTCAGTTTTCCTCCCCTGGTACTCGGGTGCAACATTCCAGACGCTTTACTAACACTCTCCCGACTTGGAGAGTCAGTCCCTTTAACCTCCTGTTTGGCCCAGTTTGCAATTTCTGCGGAAGATGAACAGGAATAGCGAGAACCAATGAGAGACTAGCTGGAGGTGTCTGGACGGGCAAATTTAACTCTCATTTCCCACCAGGAAGAGGAAATAACCAAAGGCTCAGCGTGCCGTGCCGGAACCAGATTAGAGCCTGAAGCCATCCTGCGGTGTTGCGGCCAGCTCAAAAGAAAGCGAGTTGAAGAAAGGAGCTCAGGGGCACTGTAATTCACAAACCTGCAGAGTTATAAATGACAGCTATCATCCAAAAATATACTGAAGTAAGGCTGCCAAGAGGACTTGAAAGCGGGGCAGAATTGCAGGAAACCGATTTCAGGAGGTAGACTGGAATTGCATTGAAAGCATAGGAAAAGAGGCAGAACGTCCACAATGATGCACTTGGCCAAAAAGGGCGTATGCGTTTTTTCCTGAATATATTCAGGAAAAAACGCATACGCCCTTTTTGGCCAACCAAGCAAGCTTGCAAAGGAAATCTGCACTACAATGAAGTCTCACTTCCCCCCGGTCAAAAGGGCCATCTGAAAAAAGTGTAAAATCCAGCAAGGCAGGACAGGCCATGGAGAACTGGGAGCCTTGTTATGCTGATGGGCGGAATGTAAATTGCCAACAGACACTCGGGAGAAGTGTATGGTGTTTCCTGAAACATCTAAAAAACAAAGCAACAGAGCCTAGGGCACTTCCACTTATGGTCCTATAGCTTAGGGAAATTAAAATAAAAAAGACACAGCCACCCCAATGTTTGGGACGCCTCTGTTTACAAGAACCTCGTTTACAGTACAAGTTCAACATCGCAGAAAGTGAAAAATGGATAAAGAAGTTGTGGTATTTACTTACAAAGCAATATCACTCAGCAATGAAATCTATGTCATCAGGCCCTTAGCAGCACAATGAGTGGATTCAGGTATGATGATTCTAACTGAAATAAGTCACACAGAAAAAGAAACATCATAAGTTATCACTAATACATGGAATGTAAACTTGGCTACACAGGAACTGAATTCCAAAACAGAACAGCGTCTCAAATTTAGAAAACCAACTTATGCTTGCTTAAGGGGAAAGGTGAGTTGGGGTGCTGCATAAAAGCAGAGATTGAAATGAGCACAGATAAAGTTCCTTAAGCCAAATATGGAATAGACAAGAGCTACTCCTTGCTCAAAGAAATGGACTCAACACCCCATATTAAACGCCTAAGAATGTACCTGACTAGTAAGTATCTTAAAACCTATGGATTGCTATGTCTCCGAAAGAGAATCAAACGTGTGTACAGGGGCATAAACGCAGCAGTGATAGGATTGGAGAGGTTCGGTGAGCAAATGAAGACCCTTTGAAGTCATATTGCATGGTACCCATTACACGGGTCTCAACTCTCCAGGTTTAAGGTATTCTTCCTTCAGCTAAAACATGCATGTGGAACCCAGAGTATGATCAACCATGTGAACGGGAGACGTGTTCAAATATATCTCAGTTTTCCTCCCCTGGTACTTGGGTGCAACATTCCAGATGCTTTACTAACACTCTCCCCACTTGGAGAGTCAGCGCCTTTAACCTCCTGTTTGGCCCAGTTTGCAATTTCTGCGGAAGATGAACAGGAATAGCGAGAACCAATGAGAGACTAGCTGGAGGTGTCTGGACGGGCAAATTTAACTCTCATTTCCCACCAGGAAGAGGAAATAACCAAAGGCTCAGCGTGCCGTGCTGGAACCAGATTAGAGCCTGAAGCCATCCTGCGGTGTTGCGGCCAGCTCAAAACAAAGCGAGTTGAAGAAAGGAGCTCAGGGGCACTGTAATTCACAAACCTGCAGAGTTATAAATGACAGCTATCGTCCAAAAATATACTGAAGTAAGGCTGCCAAGAGGACTTGAAAGCGGGGCAGAATTGCAGGAAACCGATTTCAGGAGGTAGACTGGAATTGCATTGAAAGCATAGGAAAAGAGGCAGAACGTCCACAATGATGCACTTGGCCAAAAAGGGCGTATGCGTTTTTTCCTGAATATATTCAGGAAAAAACGCATACGCCCTTTTTGGCCAACCAAGCAAGCTTGCAAAGGAAATCTGCACTACAATGAAGTCTCACTTCCCCCCGGTCAAAAGGGCCATCTGAAAAAAGTGTAAAATCCAGCAAGGCAGGACAGGCCATGGAGAACTGGGAGCCTTGTTATGCTGATGGGCGGAATGTAAATTGCCAACAGACACTCGGGAGAAGTGTATGGTGTTTCCTGAAACATCTAAAAAACAAAACAACAGAGCCTAGGGCACTTCCACTTATGGTCCTATAGCTTAGGGAAATTAAAATCAAAAAGACACAGCCACCCCAATGTTTGGGACGCCTCTGTTTACAAGAACCTCGTTTACAGTACAAGTTCAACATCGCAGAAAGTGAAAAATGGATAAAGAAGTTGTGGTATTTACTTACAAAGCAATATCACTCAGCAATGAAATCTATGTCATCAGGCCCTTAGCAGCACAATGAGTGGATTCAGGTATGATGATTCTAACTGAAATAAGTCACACAGAAAAAGAAACATCATAAGTTATCACTAATACATGGAATGTAAACTTGGCTACACAGGAACTGAATTCCAAAACAGAACAGCGTCTCAAATTTAGAAAACCAACTTATGCTTGCTTAAGGGGAAAGGTGAGTTGGGGTGCTGCATAAAAGCAGAGATTGAAATGAGCACAGATAAAGTTCCTTAAGCCAAATATGGAATAGACAAGAGCTACTCCTTGCTCAAAGAAATGGACTCAACACCCCATATTAAACGCCTAAGAATGTACCTGACTAGTAAGTATCTTAAAACCTATGGATTGCTATGTCTCCGAAAGAGAATCAAACGTGTGTACAGGGGCATAAACGCAGCAGTGATAGGATTGGAGAGGTTCGGTGAGCAAATGAAGACCCTTTGAAGTCATATTGCATGGTACCCATTACACGGGTCTCAACTCTCCAGGTTTAAGGTATTCTTCCTTCAGCTAAAACATGCATGTGGAACCCAGAGTATGATCAACCATGTGAACGGGAGACGTGTTCAAATATATCTCAGTTTTCCTCCCCTGGTACTCGGGTGCAACATTCCAGATGCTTTACTAACACTCTCCCGACTTGGAGAGTCAGCGCCTTTAACCTCCTGTTTGGCCCAGTTTGCAATTTCTGCGGAAGATGAACAGGAATAGGGAGAACAAATGAGAGACTAGCTGGAGGTGTCTGGAAGGGCAAATTTAACTCTCATTTCCCACCAGGAAGAGGAAATAACCAAAGGCTCAGCGTGCCGTGCCGGAACCAGATTAGAGCCTGAAGCCATCCTGCGGTGTTGCGGCCAGCTCAAAAGAAAGCGAGTTGAAGAAAGGAGCTCAGGGGTACTGTAATTCACAAACCTGCAGAGTTATAAATGACAGCTATCGTCCAAAAATATACTGAAGTATGGCTGCCAAGAGGACTTGAAAGCGGGGCAGAATTGCAGGAAACCGATTTCAGGAGGTAGACTGGAATTGCATTGAAAGCATAGGAAAAGAGGCAGAACGTCCACAATGATGCACTTGGCCAAAAAGGGCGTATGCGTTTTTTCCTGAATATATTCAGGAAAAAACGCATACGCACTTTTTGGCCAACCAAGCAAGCTTGCAAAGGAAATCTGCACTACAATGAAGTCTCACTTCCCCCCGGTCAAAAGGGCCATCTGAAAAAAGTGTAAAATTCAGCAAGGCAGGACAGGCCATGGAGAACTGGGAGCCTTGTTATGCTGATGGGCGGGATGTAAATTGCCAACAGACACTCGGGAGAAGTGTATGGTGTTTCCTGAAACATCTAAAAAACAAAGCAACAGAGCCTAGGGCACTTCCACTTATGGTCCTATAGCTTAGGGAAATTAAAATCAAAAAGACACAGCCACCCCAAAGTTTGGGACGCCTCTGTTTACAAGAACCTCGTTTACAGTACAAGTTCAACATCGCAGAAAGTGAAAAATGGATAAAGAAGTTGTGGTATTTACTTACAAAGCAATATCACTCAGCAATGAAATCTATGTCATCAGGCCCTTAGCAGCTCAATGAGTGGATTCAGGTATGATGATTCTAACTGAAATAAGTCACACAGAAAAAGAAACATCATAAGATATCACTAATACACGGAATGTAAACTTGGCTACACAGGAACTGAATTCCAAAACAGAACAGCGTCTCAAATTTAGAAAACCAACTTATGCTTGCTTAAGGGGAAAGGTGAGTTGGGGTGCTGCATAAAACCAGAGATTGAAATGAGCACAGATAAAGTTCCTTAAGCCAAATATGGAATAGACAAGAGCTACTCCTTGCTCAACGAAATGGACTCAACACCGCATATTAAACGCCTAAGAATGTACCTGACTCTTAAGTATCTTAAAACCTATGGATTGCTATGTCTCCAAAAGAGAATCAAGCGTGTGTACAGGGGCATAAACGCAGCAGTGATAGGATTGGAGAGGTTCGGTGAGCAAATGAAGACCCTTTGAAGTCATATTGCATGGTACCCATTCCACGGGTTTCAACTACCCAGGTTTAAGGTATTCTTCCTTCAGCTAAAACATGCATGTGGAACCTAGAGTATGATCAACCATGTGATCGGGAGACGTGTTCAAATATGTCTCAGTTTTCGTACCCTGGTACTCGGGTGCAACATTCCAGACGCTTTACTAACACTCTCCCGACTTGGAGAGTCAGTCCCTTTAACCTCCTGTTTGGCCCAGTTTGCAATTTCTGCGGAAGATGAACAGGAATAGCGAGAACCAATGAGAGACTAGCTGGAGGTGTCTGGACGGGCAAATTTAACTCTCATTTCCCACCAGAAAGAGGAAATAACCAAAGGCTCAGCGTGCCGTGCCGGAACCAGATTAGGGCCTGAAGCCATCCTGCGGTGTTGCGGCCAGCTCACAAGAAAACGAGTTGAAGAAAGGAGCTCAGGGGCACTGTAATTCACAAACCTGCAGAGTTATAAATGACAACTATCGTCCAAAAATATACTGAAGTAAGGCTGCCAAGAGGACTTGAAAGCGGGGCAGAATTGCAGGAAACCGATTTCAGGAGGTAGACTGGAATTGCATTGAAAGCATAGGAAAAGAGGCAGAACGTCCACAATGATGCACTTGGCCAAAAAGGGCGTATGCGTTTTTTCCTGAATATATTCAGGAAAAAACGCATACGCCCTTTTTGGCCAACCAAGCAAGCTTGCAAAGGAAATCTGCACTACAATGAAGTCTCACTTCCCCCCGGTCAAAAGGGCCATCTGAAAAAAGTGTAAAATCCAGAAAGGCAGGACAGGCCATGGAGAACTGGAAGCCTTGTTATGCTGATGGGTAGGATGTAAATTGCCAACACACACTCGGGAGAAGTGTATGGTGTTTCCTGAAACATCTAAAAAACAAAGCAGCAGAGCCTAGGGCACTTCCACTTATGGTCCTATAGCTTAGGGAAATTAAAATCAAAAAGACACAGCCACCCCAAAGTTTGGGACGCCTCTGTTTACAAGAACCTCGTTTACAGTACAAGTTCAACATCGCAGAAAGTGAAAAATGGATAAAGAAGTTGTGGTATTTACTTACAAAGCAATATCACTCAGCAATGAAATCTATGTCATCAGGCCCTTAGCAGCTCAATGAGTGGATTCAGGTATGATGATTCTAACTGAAATAAGTCACACAGAAAAAGAAACATCATAAGATATCACTAATACACGGAATGTAAACTTGGCTACACAGGAACTGAATTCCAAAACAGAACAGCGTCTCAAATTTAGAAAACCAACTTATGCTTGCTTAAGGGGAAAGGTGAGTTGGGGTGCTGCATAAAACCAGAGATTGAAATGAGCACAGATAAAGTTCCTTAAGCCAAATATGGAATAGACAAGAGCTACTCCTTGCTCAACGAAATGGACTCAACACCGCATATTAAACGCCTAAGAATGTACATGACTAGTAAGTATCTTAAAACCTATGGATTGCCATGTCTCCGAAAGAGAATCAAGCGTGTGTACAGGGGCATAAACGCAGCAGTGATAGGATTGGAGAGGTTCGGTGAGCAAATGAAGACCCTTTGAAGTCATATTGCATGGTACCCATTCCACGGGTTTCAACTACCCAGGTTTAAGGTATTCTTCCTACAGCTAAAATATGCATGTGGAACCCAGAGTATGATCAACCATGTGATCGGGAGATGTGTTCAAATATGTCTCAGTTTTCCTCCCCTGGTACTCGGGTGCAACATTCCAGACGCTTTACTAACACTCTCCCGACTTGGAGAGTCAGTCCCTTTAACCTCCTGTTTGGCCCAGTTTACAATTTCTGCGGAAGATGAACAGGAATAGCGAGAACCAATGAGAGACTAGCTGGAGGTGTCTGGACGGGCAAATTTAACTCTCATTTCCCACCAGGAAGAGGAAATAACCAAAGGCTCAGCGTGCCGTGCCGGAACCAGATTAGAGCCTGAAGCCATCCTGCGGTGTTGCGGCCAGCTCAAAAGAAAGCGAGTTGAAGAAAGGAGCTCAGGGGCACTGTAATTCACAAACCTGCAGAGTTATAAATGACAGCTATCATCCAAAAATATACTGAAGTAAGGCTGCCAAGAGGACTTGAAAGCGGGGCAGAATTGCAGGAAACCGATTTCAGGAGGTAGACTGGAATTGCATTGAAAGCATAGGAAAAGAGGCAGAACGTCCACAATGATGCACTTGGCCAAAAAGGGCGTATGCGTTTTTTCCTGAATATATTCAGGAAAAAACGCATACGCCCTTTTTGGCCAACCAAGCAAGCTTGCAAAGGAAATCTGCACTACAATGAAGTCTCACTTCCCCCCGGTCAAAAGGGCCATCTGAAAAAAGTGTAAAATCCAGCAAGGCAGGACAGGCCATGGAGAACTGGGAGCCTTGTTATGCTGATGGGCGGAATGTAAATTGCCAACAGACACTCGGGAGAAGTGTATGGTGTTTCCTGAAACATCTAAAAAACAAAGCAACAGAGCCTAGGGCACTTCCACTTATGGTCCTATAGCTTAGGGAAATTAAAATAAAAAAGACACAGCCACCCCAATGTTTGGGACGCCTCTGTTTACAAGAACCTCGTTTACAGTACAAGTTCAACATCGCAGAAAGTGAAAAATGGATAAAGAAGTTGTGGTATTTACTTACAAAGCAATATCACTCAGCAATGAAATCTATGTCATCAGGCCCTTAGCAGCACAATGAGTGGATTCAGGTATGATGATTCTAACTGAAATAAGTCACACAGAAAAAGAAACATCATAAGTTATCACTAATACATGGAATGTAAACTTGGCTACACAGGAACTGAATTCCAAAACAGAACAGCGTCTCAAATTTAGAAAACCAACTTATGCTTGCTTAAGGGGAAAGGTGAGTTGGGGTGCTGCATAAAAGCAGAGATTGAAATGAGCACAGATAAAGTTCCTTAAGCCAAATATGGAATAGACAAGAGCTACTCCTTGCTCAAAGAAATGGACTCAACACCCCATATTAAACGCCTAAGAATGTACCTGACTAGTAAGTATCTTAAAACCTATGGATTGCTATGTCTCCGAAAGAGAATCAAACGTGTGTACAGGGGCATAAACGCAGCAGTGATAGGATTGGAGAGGTTCGGTGAGCAAATGAAGACCCTTTGAAGTCATATTGCATGGTACCCATTACACGGGTCTCAACTCTCCAGGTTTAAGGTATTCTTCCTTCAGCTAAAACATGCATGTGGAACCCAGAGTATGATCAACCATGTGAACGGGAGACGTGTTCAAATATATCTCAGTTTTCCTCCCCTGGTACTTGGGTGCAACATTCCAGATGCTTTACTAACACTCTCCCCACTTGGAGAGTCAGCGCCTTTAACCTCCTGTTTGGCCCAGTTTGCAATTTCTGCGGAAGATGAACAGGAATAGCGAGAACCAATGAGAGACTAGCTGGAGGTGTCTGGACGGGCAAATTTAACTCTCATTTCCCACCAGGAAGAGGAAATAACCAAAGGCTCAGCGTGCCGTGCTGGAACCAGATTAGAGCCTGAAGCCATCCTGCGGTGTTGCGGCCAGCTCAAAACAAAGCGAGTTGAAGAAAGGAGCTCAGGGGCACTGTAATTCACAAACCTGCAGAGTTATAAATGACAGCTATCGTCCAAAAATATACTGAAGTAAGGCTGCCAAGAGGACTTGAAAGCGGGGCAGAATTGCAGGAAACCGATTTCAGGAGGTAGACTGGAATTGCATTGAAAGCATAGGAAAAGAGGCAGAACGTCCACAATGATGCACTTGGCCAAAAAGGGCGTATGCGTTTTTTCCTGAATATATTCAGGAAAAAACGCATACGCCCTTTTTGGCCAACCAAGCAAGCTTGCAAAGGAAATCTGCACTACAATGAAGTCTCACTTCCCCCCGGTCAAAAGGGCCATCTGAAAAAAGTGTAAAATCCAGCAAGGCAGGACAGGCCATGGAGAACTGGAAGCCTTGTTATGCTGATGGGCGGAATGTAAATTGCCAACAGACACTCGGGAGAAGTGTATGGTGTTTCCTGAAACATCTAAAAAACAAAGCAACAGAGCCTAGGGCACTTCCACTTATGGTCCTATAGCTTAGGGAAATTAAAATCAAAAAGACACAGCCACCCCAATGTTTGGGACGCCTCTGTTTACAAGAACCTCGTTTACAGTACAAGTTCAACATCGCAGAAAGTGAAAAATGGATAAAGAAGTTGTGGTATTTACTTACAAAGCAATATCACTCAGCAATGAAATCTATGTCATCAGGCCCTTAGCAGCACAATGAGTGGATTCAGGTATGATGATTCTAACTGAAATAAGTCACACAGAAAAAGAAACATCATAAGTTATCACTAATACATGGAATGTAAACTTGGCTACACAGGAACTGAATTCCAAAACAGAACAGCGTCTCAAATTTAGAAAACCAACTTATGCTTGCTTAAGGGGAAAGGTGAGTTGGGGTGCTGCATAAAAGCAGAGATTGAAATGAGCACAGATAAAGTTCCTTAAGCCAAATATGGAATAGACAAGAGCTACTCCTTGCTCAAAGAAATGGACTCAACACCCCATATTAAACGCCTAAGAATGTACCTGACTAGTAAGTATCTTAAAACCTATGGATTGCTATGTCTCCGAAAGAGAATCAAACGTGTGTACAGGGGCATAAACGCAGCAGTGATAGGATTGGAGAGGTTCGGTGAGCAAATGAAGACCCTTTGAAGTCATATTGCATGGTACCCATTACACGGGTCTCAACTCTCCAGGTTTAAGGTATTCTTCCTTCAGCTAAAACATGCATGTGGA